>NW_010337774.1:45205-56326 GCF_000700745.2 Antrostomus carolinensis | reverse complement strand
AAATAATGTCTAAATGAGGTGATGGCTAACCCATGTATCCTCCACAACACCTGAAGAAACAAAACACAAAACAAACCAATGAAACTATCTAACCCTTTCCTTACACAAGCTCACCAAAATTGGAGTTTCCTAGTATCTAGGAACTGGTTCAACGATTTCAACAGGACTTTATGGAAACACAAACATCACCTTGAGAGATCAAATATTTATGACTATAAGAAGATGATTTTGAACTAACACAATCAAAAGACACCATGTGCTCTGAAGCAGTGAAATCACTACTTTGCCCCATATTTCAGAATACTTTTACAAGGTATAGCTGGCTCATGGTAGCAACATCTCTACTTGCATTAATGAATTCACGAACAACTGAGCAGAACTGCCTGCTTCATACTCTTCAGGCAAAAGTGCTGCCAGAAGAGAGGGCCATGGGCAAGGTGAGCTTCATATTGCCTTTTCTATTCTTCCCACCCCAGGGCATCTCTTTATTCTCAAGAGTGTTTAAGCACTGAGAGTACTTTGTCAAAACAATACAAAACTATAAAAATAGCAATTCATTGTTACAACCCTCAACAAATATCCAACACTACAGCAGCTGTACAGAGTATGCAGTGATAGATTTAACAGGTAAGATAGAAATTAATTGTATTTAAACTTTTGCTTTGGCTGACACATTAAAAAAAAATCAAAATGAAGCCCCTGATATTCCTGTGTCAGATTCAGTTTCCGTTTTTGCCTCCCAAGTATGGTAATTACAACCCTGTGCCCACTGGGAACTAGTTGCTCACCAACACACTTCAGTGGGGGAAGGAGAGGTTTGCTGATGAAGTTATTACAAGATGCAGCAGCGGATGCTTTGACTTCCAGTGAATGTGCAGTATCTCTTGCTCATGGCATCTAATAATTTTAACTACCAAGATGAAATATCTGGTTAGCCATTGTCCAGGGCAATGGACAAGATTTTAAAGGTGGACATTAAATAGGTGAAAGTTCTTCCAGAAAAACAAGGCTTTAGCCACCACAGCTGTCATTCAATTCAAGCTGGGCAAGAAGAACTTGGTGCCTGCACTTAGTCACTGAAGTCAACAGGGTGTAGGCATGTGGACCCAGGCATCCACCTGGCGTGCCTTCACTGCAGGGTCAGCACCTAAATTAGTTTGTCACCAAAACGACACCTCTGTTACAGCACACAGGGAGGTACCTACACTGCCACATGCCAGTTTGGACTTCATCCCTCTGCCTTGCAGACAGCCCCAGTTCCAAGCATGAGGAATCAGCAGGCAACCTGCTAATGTTTTTTCCAAGCAAATGACAACCCTTTCTGAAATGTTTTGAAGGCCTCAAGTCTCTTTCTGGAAACTTGGTGATGCTGAGCTTTCACACAAACGTTGTAAATGAAAGCTATCCTAAAATACTATCTCTACCCTAAAATACAATCCCTCTAAAAATGGGAAAAAGGAGGTCAGTATTAGACAAAAGATGTCAATGGGTATAATGATTCCTAGAAAGCTGTGGCAAATAATACATGTAGCAATATCAACCAGTTAGCAAGCTTTACATTTTCTAAGCACAGTACCCCAGGAAAATTCACTGAATTTTAATGCAAATGACTCAAGATTCATCAAGTTTTTTGTGCTCAACCTTTTACAGCTTTTGAATTATATAACCAGCTTGTCATGAATCACAAAGTCTTACTGAAATGGCTGCAAAAAAAATACAATATAGAAACAAAGGAAGAGTATACTTGTAAATCACAGCTCAATGAAAACCTTTTTATTCCCTCCTCTCCCTTGACCTTCCAAGCCTCTTTCTAATTGCCACTTCTCTTCCTACTACTTCCATTGAATGCAATTCCTAAGCAGCACTCACCTAGCCAGAGAGCAGATGAGGAAATGTGCTTCAGAGCCAGTAGTCCATGTGTTGGACCAGGCACCTGCCTGCAAGGAATGCAAAGGTATATACATGGCCTGTATCCCTCAGAGTGAGAGCATCCACACTACAACAGCACATGCCTTGCTACCGATGGCAGCTTTATGTAAGCACTGTGACATCAAATGCGCAGACGTGGGTTAAAGAGCTCCTGCAGGAAGCCTGGTTTCATTCATTAACTACAACCTCTGGGCTAGTGTGTGCAGAGGAGGAGACACACAGGCCCCTGTTAAAAGAGTTAAAACGAAGCCCCTGTTTTCCCGCTGAAAGTTTTCAAGTCTCAAAATCCTGCATAAAACCCCATTCTGCTGTCACCTGAGTGAAAAACAATAGTAAGCACTCCAGTAAGTAAGACCCACATGAGAGTTTGCAAGCCCAGCCCATGCGGAGGGCCACCTGCCAACAGGAAGAAGTGGTGAGAAGGAATTTGGATCCAGCTGCTATCCTCTCTCAGCCAAACAATGCTGCACGATAAACAGTATTAAGGACTTTTTTTAATCATTCATCACACTGAGAGCATCCATGTCTGTCATTTTTATTCCCTGGTAGGAGAAGGACTAGAGAGACTTTCTGAGTTCGAGTTCACAGAGAGCAGATCTCCTGTTTCCTATCACAGCTGTATCAAAGGGACTGAGCCCAGGAGAGATGGGAAAAACAGAGAGGAAAGAAGAAGAAATTACAAAGTGCTTTGTCGTAGAGCTGACTCAAGCTGCTAAATCCATCACAGGTAACACTCACAAAAATCTAGTAGCTGTCTTGCAGCCCCACTTTGCATGTCAGCTTCTGACAGAAATGCAGAGTGGAAGGAGAAAGAGGGGATAACTCAGTTCTCTGCAGTCCTTATCTTCATAATATAAAGTGCTGAACACCAGGTAATTAACTACAACCGCATGCTCAGTGGATCACTGTGGCAGGTGCAACTTAACCTTAAAACCACGTAGCCTACTGCACCTTCAGATTTAGCCCAGACAGCCCCCTGGGTTAAGCACTCCAATAAATCTGCTCGCTGCTCACGGGCAGTAACAAAAAGGGTTAAGAAAACAGCCAGGCTGCAGCTGAAAATTCCACAGCACTTCCCTCCACAGAGCTGCAAACTGCGCATCTGCCTGGGATAAAACGGACAGGCGAACTGCCCTCAAGATCAGCCAGTTAAACACACTGAAATGCCACTGCCACCGGCGGACACGTATGGCTGGAGAGCTCGGGAGAGTCAGTCAGAGCATCACGGTTGCTCGGTGGTCCTCCGGCGCAGATGCTTCCCCGGCGTCCGGGAAAGCCTGCCTTTCAGTTACGTGTTGGAGCCGGATCCACTGCCGTGCAGCCGAGGAACCCCCCTTTTCTTCCTCCCCACCTCAGCCCCCAGTGAACACCCAGTATCTGGGTACTACCTGCATTTATCAGCAGAGCCATCCCGTGTCTTCAGTCATTCAAGGAATTTAACAGCCTGGAAATTCCTGTTGTCCATTATTTGAGGTCACAGATAAAAACTAAACAGCAGCCGTGACTCCCATCAATCATAAGTCACTCACTGATAGAGTGTATGGTAGGAGACCTACTGATGTAAGCTAGTCACCAGAGAAAATACCCACTGATGACGCATATCCAGGCACAAAAATAGTTACAGGGCCCCCAAAGGGATTATTCAACAGCCTACATTTAGATATTCTTACAAGAGACCCACAGTCAATTTGCTGCTATTAGATGGCTGGGGAACGTTGAAGTTTAAATTTCCTCAGCAGACATAACCACAAATAGCTGGTTTAAATAAGCTACTGCAATTACAAGCTGTTTTGTAAATTTTAACACTGCATTATAGGGATTAAGTCTAAACAGTACCACTGGCTATAGAATGCTGTCTAGCTTTTGCTCTTACTATTTACCAATTCCTTCCCTATATTAGCCAGGAATGAAAAGAACAATTTACAATTAATTCACAAATGCTCAAACCAAGTCCCCTGTGCTACCCAAGAGCAATGTTTGTTCTAAAAAAAATACCAATATATGTGAAGTGGGGTGGGATTTTTTGGTGATGCTTCAACGCTATCTGGATCAACTTCTTTGTAAAATACTTTGGGCTTAATTTTTACCCCTCTTTGGCATTTGTCTCTCTACTACTCAAAAAAAGATCTGAATACTTAATCTTTCTTGCACAAATCAAAACCACATAAAGGTAAGTTATCGACAACGTGCAAAACCACGTACTGTGCATCTGCTTTGAGCAGGGGCTAGAAAGATGACCATCAGTAATCCTTTCAAACCTAAATTACTCTATGATTCTGTGCAACTGGATATTTTTTGGCATTTTAAAAACATAATCCTCTAAATTAACCAATCAACTGATAATCCCACAATACTCCTGACCCCTTCAACAGTTTCAGGATCCTTCTCATGCCCTCACAGCAATCAAACTTAATAGGATATAACTGAGCCTAAGCCTACTAACACTGCTGATGGCAAAACACTTGACTGTGTGTTTCTGGCAATATAAAAATCTTTATTTTTTTAATTAACTTATTTTAACATCCAAGTTTTCTTTTCAGAAGCAGTTTTGGTGCTTAGGAGTCTAAAAGTTAATGACTTTCTATTGCATATTTAAAATCTAAATACAGGAAAGTATTTTATGATCCCGATGCCTACTTCATTGACATACTTTTGGAAATCATTACCTAGCCAAACAAACACTCAACGATTTATAGCATTTGCCCTGTAAAGCACGAGAAAGAAATGTCCCAGGCTACAAACTTCTACCTCACTTTCTTCATATGTGATAACATTATTAAAAATAACACTGAAAATTATTTTTAGCACAACTGTTTTGCAGAGCCCTCACGTTCTCTCATGGATATATATGCTGGCAGTCCACATGGCCTAATTTAACAGCCCTACGAAGAAATATTCATTGGTGCCCTCTAGCTGATTATCCTAACCAATTTGCTGCAGACACCTAGCACCAGCCTCTCTTCTCTCCTCCTGTCATTCCCGAGACTTTCACTGGTGCCCACTCAATGCAACGTCCTGGAATAAAACAATTCGCTTCCTACAGAAGATGTGGGAGTCAAAACATTCAAATCCCCTAGTGCTCTCACAATCGTAGGAGCTCTTACAATAACACAAGCATAATAAAAAACAGGAGAGGTGTAAATGTGCAAGATGCCACGTCACCAAGGACCTGTGAAGTACCTAAATATACTTTTTAGCAAGTTTGCAAATTTCATGGGAAAATACAACAATTCATGCAATGCTTCACAGGAAACACACAAAGCCTCTCACCTGTTCAAAAGTGGGTATTATAAACCACACCTTTCTCAAGAGCCTTTAAACAGCTTATAAGCCATATATGATGTTTGGCCACACATTCTGAAATTCGTGTAACATTAGTCAGTGATGGATCAGACAGTTTCACAACTCACAGCCTGGGACCTCCCTCTTGCCATCACACAAGCCTGAGCGAGCAGAGAGAGCTCACCTCTTCTTTCACACAGACATCTGTGGAAGGACACGCTTCCCTCTCTTCTCCCTCCAGCCCCTCTCATCAGAGCCTGCATGGGAAGGACTGAGGCACACGGCCCCATCACCAGACCCTCACATGGCTGTGCCAGGGACGTGCCTGGAGCTCTGCTGCTTCAAAGCTCTGAAAGCCGTGAGGCAGGGATGCTAAGACATACCCTGGACACCATCTCTAGCATGACAGGCAAGGCAAACAAAACCATGTGCAGATCCCAAATGGGAGACTCCCCAGCTGGAAGGAAATCCCCATGGAGGAAGAGCTGCCCCAGGAGACGCCATGCCTGTGGTGTCCCCAGCTCGAGCACCAAGAGAGAAGCAGGAGGAGGTGCCCGCCCAAGCACAGGCTGCCAGGACAAGCTCTTTGGCAACTCCACACACATTTACATCTGCTGTGAGTCACACCAGGGGCCACCAGCTGCTCAAAGGACACAAGAGTTGGAGAAGCTATGTGGAAAGCAAGGTTAAAGCTCTGTTCTCTCCCTCCTTGCCCAGCTGCAGCAGGCAGAAGCTGGCCAGAGCTGGCTGTCTCGGCATATTTAGTTAAAGTCATAAAGATGTCCATAGCACCATATCAACCATTAATCAAAGTAAACATAGAAGGGAGACCAGGATCTGAAGCTCCACATAAATACTGCGAGATTGACTAACTTTTAGAACTGCATTCATAATTTTCAAAAGGTCTCTTTATACCTTTATTGGGAAGAAGAAAGTTGTAGCATGCACTCTCTTATTTCTGTCCCTGAACTTCCCAAATCTTTGGGAAGCACCAGGCTGCTCCTGCCACATCCAGCTGTGGTTGGAAAGTGAATTTCCCACACGCCATTTGCTTGCTGAAACACGGAACAGGTTAATCATACTGGCCAGGCATTTTGGAGGGGTCCTGGGGCTCCATTTCTCTAGCACCTTATTACAGCGTTAGTGTCACACACACCCCTCAGGAAAAGGACAACACAGACTCGGTCAATACTCATTAAGGGGATGCAATCCAAATCCCTACATCATTAAAAGACCAAGGAGTTGTTTGAACAAGGAACAGTCAAAAAACACTGTTCACATAAAACAGGCATTTTACTCCATTTGGAAAGTAAAATTTTTGGCATAGTTCATGTTTCTTCTTTCTCTTTTTTTAATTTTTTTTTTCTTTTGACAACCAGCTGTCAGTTCTGTCAGTTCTCATACAGGAGACCTAGCACAAGGTTGGTTTGTGCAACTACTTCTGGAAGCCAAAAGGCTTTTCAAAAGCCTGTTTTCTTGAAATAAAGGAACCCAGCAAACCCTTGTACAGGATAGGTACAGATGTGGGAATGTGACAGATGGGTGGTGAGGGTGGTATCTATGGGGTAAAAGGAGATGTGGAAAAATGAGGATGCGGTAGGAGCAACTTTTACAGTTCCCAGTAGTAAAAATGTATTGCTTTTCAATATAGAGAAAAAATAATGAAAACAGTTGAAGGACAGAACATGAATAATGATGGTAATTACATGTATCCATCTAAATAAGTACAAGAGTGCAGAGATATCCTGTTGTAATAAAACTTCATGTCAGTTCTAAAAATCCCGTATTTGAAGTAGGAAGCTGATTAATTATCTCTTACTGAGCATGAGCATCCAATTAGGAATATACATTGCTGTGGTGCAGGAATATTATTTATTAAAATTAAGGAGACTATTAGCTTTCCAAACAGACAGTGAGAGAACACTCCAAATCAGCAAATTATTTTTTTAAAGTTTCTACAACTTTTGAAATAAGGAGCAATATTGGAAAAGATGTTTGGCTCGCTGAGGGTGGAACTGTATGGAGCATTTAGCCACTGTGTCATACAAATGAGATAAACCAGGACACTGATGTCAGAAACATAAAAATAGTCATGCTATTCTCATTCTGCCTGCACATCAATCTCTTAGGGCTTTTCTCCCAATGCTAGCATTGGCAAAACAGGTAATATTGATTATAACTGAAAAGCAAAACTAAAATATTATAGAAGCAGCAGCTTATGAGACTACATAATGATTTTCCTCTCTTTGGAAGTAGGAATCTGATACTTCCCTTTGCATGCAAACACCCCTGAAGAAATCTAAGATGAGTAACAATAGATGGTGGTGGGAGTTACGCTTATTTTGGATATTTAACATGAAACTCAATATTTTTATTTTGGGAAATAAGTACAAATTTAAATTTCAAATTATCACTACTTATTATATAGTTGAAGCTGGTTACATTTGGTAGCATAGTTAACAGCAAATTACAGGGTTTGTGCCGAAGTTTTAAAGCAAATCAAACCACGAACCTAAAGAAAGCTGTTGCCTGAGCACCTGGAACCAGGTTTTGTTGAAATGAGAAACTAGCATTTGATAGCAATAGCCTCTTCTGCAGCTGCAGCAAAAGGATCTGAGGGTTCTTGATTTCACTGTACTCAGTTTGGGTCTGTTAAATAACTAGCTTGTTTACAGTTGAGTAACTGTAAATTGAGGAAAGTGCACTTTCTCATTCCAAGATATTAATTAAAAATAATGTTGATATCTATTCTTTACCAAAATTCTTTAAAAGTATTTTCAGAATACAGTGATGAAAAATAATAGTAGTCTTAGCCGTCTGTTCACATCATTATGTATGCCACTTGAAGGGATCAAATAAAGTTAACCACCAAAACATGACGGGTTTATTCTACATATTATTCTACAATTACTGCATTGGTGGATAAGGGAAGAGAAACTGATGTCATCTATCTTGACTTCTGTAAGGTCTTTGACACAGTCTCACACAACATCCCTGTCTCTCTACATTGGAGAGATACAGTTTGATGGATGCACTATTGAGCTGATAAGGAATTGGCTGAATGGATGAATCCAGAGAGCTGCAGTCAATGCTTCAGTGTCCAAACGGAGATCCGTACCAAGTGGTGGCACTCAGGGGTCCGTATTGAGACTGATACTGCTCAATATCTTTATTAATGACATAGTGGAATTGAGCGCACCCTCAGCAAGTTTGTGGATGATACCAAGCTGAGTGGTGCAGTTGATAGGCTTGAGGGACATGATGCCATCCAGAGGGACCTTAACAGGCTTGAGAAGTGGGCCAATGTGAAAATCATGAGGTTCAACAAGGCCAAGTGCAAGGTCTTGCACCTGGGTCAGGGCAATCCTCAGTATCAATACAGGCTGGGGGAGGAAGGGATTGAAAGAAGCCCTGCTGAGAAGGACTTGGGGATATTGGTAGAGGAAAAATAGGATATGAGCTGGCAATGTGCACTTGCAGCCCAGAAGGCCAACTGTATCCTGGGCTACATCAAAAGAAGCGTGGCCAGCAGGTCGAGGGAGGTGATTCTCCCCCTCTACTCCATGCTGGTGAGAACCCACCTGGAGTACTGTGTTCAGCTCTTGAGTCCTCAGCAAGGGAAAGACATGGACCTGTTGGAACAGTTTTGAACTGAAAGAGGGTAGGTTTAGATTGGACATAAGCAAGAAATTTTTTACAACAAAGCTAGTGAGATACTGGAACAGGCTGCTCAGAGAAACTGTGGATGCCCCATCATTGGAAGTGTTCAAGGTCAGGTTGGACAGGGCTTTGAGCAACCTGGTCTAGTTGAAGACATCCTGGCCCACAGCAGGATGGTTGGACTAGACGATCTTTAATGGTCCCTTCCAACCCAAACCATTCTGTCCTATGATTCCAGTGCACAGCAACTAGGAGTACCTAGGAGATACTGTAAAGCCTTTTATTTCTTGGCAAAAAATAAGAATATGACTGCAAACAAACTATTCTGAAGTCCCCTTAATTTCAGTTTGGTTGCAAATCTGCCCAATCTTTGATTCTTCACAGGTGCTGCTAATAAAAACCCAATTCTGAATATATACCCATTTCTAACTCCATCTGGAAAGGGAAACACAGAGTGACTTGGGGTCACCAAAAGTGGGGAGCGGAAAAGGGCAGCACAGGAGACACCACTGTCCTTCACCATCATCTTCTCAGTATCCGTTCCTGATTACCATGATAATGTGAGATAGTACACAAGTGTGAATGACCTTGCACGTACAAGATCTGATCTGCAAGCTGAGGATGCAATTTCATGCTCCGGCCAGGTCAGTCCAACAGTGAGCTGCCACCCAAGACAGGGAGATGCCACTTTGCTTCTTCCTCCCTGCCCCTGCCAGCTGTAGAGTTTGCCTGTGCCCATGGGGAGCCAATTCAAGGTGCTAACCATCAGAAACCCCTGGCTGCTCAACAGCTCACTGCCCATCCAGCTGCCCAAACCACCCCAGCATGGGGTCAGGCAGGCAGTCATGGAGGATGGGGAGTGGGAGCAGCCCCTCCAGGACATGAAACCACAGACAGAACATCGGGAAACCCTTCCTTGAACTCAAACCACCCCCTCGCTCCAAGTTTCGGCAGTGCTGGAGAGCCCAGGCTGCAGGGAGAAAAGCCAACCTCTTCAAGTCAAGGGGTGTTTCAGATGTTGCTGCCAACACCTTCAGCAAGGACCTGACAGGCAGCCAGCAGGACCAGGGAGTAGAGGGGAAGGTCCAAACCACCCCACGCAAAGGGGAGAGCCCCACCTCGGCTACTGGCAGCTTTCCTGCTGGCCTCTGCCACCAGCACCCGCCAAAAGGGGAACTTAACTTGCCCCCAAGGGTGAATTTAGCTCTGTGTTGATTTGTTTATTAGGCCCATCCAAAACCAAACATGTCCAATGTTTCAAAACTGTTCATTTCGAGTATTTTTGAAAATGTTTCTCCATTTTTTTCCCTTCATGTCAAACTGCGCAGCTGAAATCCATGAGTGGTTTCCTCTAAAAGAGGTGGCTGCTTTTCCTCGTGCAAGATTTTTTCTTATTACTCAACAATAAGGGAAAGAAAGCAAGGATCAGACTCAGAATGTATTCTTCAAAAATCAAATTTATTGATAAAAGCACAATTACCAAATCACATTGCTTCACTTTTTCTTTTTTTTTCTGAAAACAACAGACAACAATACGAAATCTTGAACCTCTCCAGGGATTTCTCCTCAAACAACAGTTTATCTCATTAGTTATGTTCAAAATCCTCTCTTCCTGGGACTCTCTCAAACCACCAGCTATAGGTGTTGTCTCTGGAATATGCTAAACTAAAAAGAAAGCATTACACCTTGCCTATTTGGCATAACAAGAGGAGGATTTCTCTCTTTGCTCTTATGGGAATGCCTACTGAAATGAAAGATTTCGGGTTGCTCATGCTTACGCACTCATAAATTTGACTGTTCTCTTACTGACATCTTCTTTTCTTCAGAAAAGTTCCAAAGTTCAGTTAGCAACAATCTAATGTCTTAGGCTTGCTGCACAAGCCTCTGGTTTCATTAATCAAGTAATCAGAGGACTACAATGGACAGCAGTACATACATCACATTCAATAGTATGAGCTGTTGTTAACAAGCTTAAACAAAAATGCCAACATACACTTATTTACGATTTTAATTATTTATAGTCTATGTAAGCAGCCTATCTGTAAGAAGTTAGACTTAATCTCTAACAGACTTCCTGCTGCTGCACTGCCAGTCTCTCGGTGCAACTGAGGCCATTCTTAATTAAATAAATAATTTACCCTGGAAGATTTCATTGAATGCCAGCCACAAGCACCAGGGCTGGGTGAAAATAAATCACTGCCGGCGGTGTGCCAGCACTCCTTCCTAGAATCTATGGAAAAAGGTGGTTTC
>NW_010337774.1:43952-45192 GCF_000700745.2 Antrostomus carolinensis | reverse complement strand
TTCCCTACAGCAAACATTCTGCATAACCATTCTGCACACTTTAATTGATCTCTGCCATAGCACAGTAGTAAAAAACCCTCAATTTCTATGTATTGTAAGAGAGTATTTAATGTTCTGTTGATTTCATTCTCTCTATATTTGGCTGACTTTTTGCATTAGTTGTGCAGCTTCTTATATAAAATCATCTGCCTCTTTGATTTTTTTTTTTTTTAATTTAGGGTTAAAGTCCTCCTCATTATCACTTGTTATGTCACTGACCCAAACCCATCCTTCAAAGACAGCATGTAACTGCTTTGAGTCTATAATCATCCCCCACTTTGATTTCCACCATACTCCTATCAGCTTTACTAACCAAACTCAAGTTGCTTCCTCCTCTACCAATCTACCTTTATCAGTACACACAAAAGCAGCTTTTAACGTTTAACATTTACTGCACTATACTGCTATTTAGGCATTTTCATAACTGCAGGAAAAAACCAAGGAAAATTCCAACTTTGTGCTGTGATATCCATCTATTTTAAAATACATTGCAAGATCCCACAATAAATATTATAGTGTGTCTTCAGTACCTGACAGCAGTGTAAACATCAGCAAATTTTCCAGGGCAATCGCAGGCATCTCAATTATCTGAATACTGTCTCAGTTATCAAAAGGGCAACCTGACCTACTGGATGGTCAATGTCTTTCTAGGCACTAGTGAAAACCTACACAGAAAAAAGAAAGTCCTTGAGTGCTCCTTCATAGAAAATTCATCCTTACATTTTTGCATTCAAAACCAAAGATGTGAAGTGATCGCCTCCATGCAGAAGAGCTCAGATGGTTTGGCGGTCTGGGCTCACCACCACTTGCCCCATGCCCCATAGATGAAAGGTGAGCTCCCAGTCTCCCTGCCAGGTCAGGGCTCAGTTGCTGTTCCCAGTCTTCTGAAAAATTTGGTTTTTTCTTGCAAAGTTTGGCAATAGGTGTGTTAACACGTGTGATGTAAAAAAACGCTGACATTTCAAGAAAAAGCCAACCACCTTAATAGGGTTGACCCACTGAGGAAATAACAAAGGAAATGCATTCTTCTCTGCATACAACTTACCCTAAGGCACATAACCTCCCAAGTGCTACCAGTATTTCACAGCTCTCAAAACTCTGCTCGACCACCTACCACTTTTTGGCCAACTGGCTGACCCAGAAAAGCAGAAGAGAAACAATGGCCACTGCAGGGAGGAAGCGGCGAGCACGGCTTGTGAAG
>NW_010337774.1:43541-43797 GCF_000700745.2 Antrostomus carolinensis | reverse complement strand
TCTACTTCTACTGCAGTTAACTCCCCTAAATTTCATCCCTCCTCCTGGTTCCCCAGTTTCCAAAAATAACCTGTACAAAGGCAAGAACTGCAGAGGTAGGGAACCTTAAAAGAGCTGCAGTTGGAAAATACAAAAAGGTGGCAAGGGAATTGAAAAAGAAGAGACATTCTTTTTGGAAAAGAACAGAGACATTTTTTAGCATGGAGGCCTATCGGCAGGGGTGTAGGTCGGCAGCTGGAACCACCACCCATGGGAG
>NW_010337774.1:3006-43521 GCF_000700745.2 Antrostomus carolinensis | reverse complement strand
AGGTGGCTGCAGCAGCAGAGCAGGCAGAGGCTGGTAAAGCCCCGGGAGGCTGGCAAAGACTTGGGCCGGTCTTGGATGTTCCTGCCCTCATGTGCTGCAGCTCAGCAAATGGTTTCTGTTTAACAACCACACATTTCGTATGTCTGGTATCAGAAGATGCTTGATATTTTCCCTTAAAAGTAAAGGCGACTTAATGTGAAAAACATCTCTTAATGACTAAGAAAAGAGTCATCAGCGAGCATTTGCACCCAAAGAATTCAGTTACTCCCACATCAAAGCAACCTCTTGGAAAACTGATTATAAACAAATTAGCAAACAACTATGGTGTCTATCAAAAATAATTCTTTTGCTGCTGGAAAAGAATTAAAAACTCACAGGGCCTGAAACAAACACTGCAGGTTCAATCTGACTCCTAATTGCTGGACTGGACACCAGGTGAGGGAAGGGGAAAAAACCTCCTCCTGTTGGGGAGAAATGGCTGCCCTGCTTGCACAGCATCTGTGGAAAGCATGATTTTTATCTAACATCTGAGAAGTAAACTCAGCTACTTGTTCGGAGATTTGGGGTTTCACAAACATCAGCCGTCACATTTCCAGCTCGAACTGTCTGTGATTTCAGGCGATTCAGCATGTACTGCAGCACCCCAAAGCCACGTTCCATTTTTTGCTTCTGTTTTTCATCACTCATCAAAATAAGCACATCTCTGCCCAGCTACAGTGCAATACAGGAACATCCCTACTCACTCCATCAAAGGTGGTGAGACTGTGCTCACTGTCTACAGGCCTGTTTTCACCAACATTTCCCTCTTGGGCCTCTTCACCACCTGCTTTCTCTCTAGTCAGAAAACTTACAAGGACTGCAGATAAGCTCAGGTCCCCATGCTTTTACCACAAAAGCATTCACCTTTATCGTAAATACTATCACATACTGCAGAGTATTTCAGACACAACTGCCCAGTGAGAACCATTCCCCTTCCTATAAAACAAACCCATTATTCAAATGCATGTTTCTCCACCTCTGCAGACATTCATAACTTCTCTCCTAGACAACATATTTCACTAAATTTCAATAATTACATTCTCACAAGTCTCAAGAGAAAATTGGTGGTTGGGTCTGAGGAGGAAAGCCAGACCAATACGCTGGCTCAGCCCTCAGGTGTTGCACAGCCACCCTGGTAGCAAGCCGGGCTGCGCAGCCCCAGCCCAGCCAGCAGCCTGCAGCCTCCCTGCTTGCTGCCAGTGACACAGAGGAGGTGGAGGAAGAAGTCCTGAGCGGTGGAAAAGGGCCACAGAAGAACACATACTGGTACCGCTGCCCACAGAACAACCTATCTGAGAGAAAGGGTATTTCTCACCTTTGCAGTTCTGGAGGAAAGTTTAAAAACATAACGCAAGCAGAGCCCAAGCATTGAGAAAACAGGAAGCAGAAATGGCAGAAACGATTTGGAGGTTTTGGACTTTGGGTAGGGTTTAAATCTCATAATTCCTGATTCTTTTCTTCTCTTCTATACTTAAGTAACCATTTTCAAATGGCACAGCTAGCGGTGCCCATAACTTATTCCACAGCAATCTTCTTCAGCCTCCTATCACAATGAAAGTCACCGCAATCTGAGAAAACATCCCCTGGCAAATGATGGCACTAAGTGGGCCAAGCCATGCCTCCTTCAGAGAAGCACCAAAGCCATTGAAGAAAAAGCATTTTCAGGAGCGAAGTTTAGGAGAGTGGGAAGGAAACAGCTTCACACAGCCTCAGCTGCTGCTCCCAGTGGAGCAGAGACTGCAAAGGAAAAACACCACAAGCCTCTCATCTTCTTCAGCTTGCCACAGAAGAGGGGTGTATTTTTCAGCTGGATCTGGTGAGCCTGACACTGAACTTAGCTCAAGTCACATGAAATGTTAATGTTTAGGAAAAAAGTGGGTGGAGAGGAGGAGGAGGGAAGAAGACATTCGTTATTTGATTTAGAATTCATTCAAAAGTTTCTTCTCACAGCCAGAACTAAAATTTCCATTCAGCTGTTTGTTTCTGGTAGCCTACACAGCTTGAACAAGTGGAAGAAGAGGGATCTAGAGGGAGCCCTTATCCCTGCCTGCATGGCAACACCCCTTCCTCAGATACCTTATGAGAGAACCAGACACATTTTTCTGACTGCCAGTCTTCAAACACAGGACAGGCAACTTTCCTTGAGGCTATCCATACTGGTTTTAGGCTTCCAGCCAAGGTGCACAGAAGAGATCTGGCTCTAACTACCCACTCTGGTGACTTCAGCAGCCTCCCAGTGTGGCCTCACTGCTCCCCACCAGCCCTCCAAAACCTTCGCATGGACAATGTCACAAGATTTTGATGCTACAAACTTAGCAGCTACTATTTAAAATTGGCTGGACCAGTGTCTGAAATGTATATGTTTTATGTATTTTTTATGTTCATGTCAATCTAAATTCTCCTCTCTCATCACTCTGATATCCTCTCCCACTTCACGCATTTTAATTTTCTTGCTCTTTTTTGGTCAACATTACATCTGAAAAACAGTTTTTCCCTCACAGGCACCAGAGCATCATCTCTTTCCTGTGTTGTGCTCTTCCCAGCCCCCTGTTGTTTCCCTGCTCACCCTTTTGCCTTTGCTCTGTTTCCTCAATCTTCCTGTCCTTGATTTCACCCCTCCTTTTCTTCTTTCTTTGATGTTCCTCTCAGTGCTTTTCTCTTCATCCTTCCTGCCAAGCTGAATGAGGTGCTCCACTGGGAAGGTGCTTGCAAAGAGCAGCTAGCCTGTTTGGAGGGTTATGCCAGGTCAAGACACCTACACAGGAATCTTCACTTCCCTTACTGTGCTGTCAGCTGGAGAGATTCCTCCTCTTCATTCAGGGTTGTATGCACAGTTTCTTTGTCAAAGGTTGGGAAAATGAAGGTGCCACATAATTTGGGAAGCATATGCTAGTATTTAATGAGCTATGTTTGTTTTTTTGTTTTGGGGGGCTGTGCAGAAACTAGAAACCACAATAACAAATCTGGGAGAGTGTCAAATGCAGCACTAGCAAGTGTCTCTCTAGCTTCCCAGTGCTGCTCTCCCACAGAAAGTGGCTGCTTAAAAATGATACCTTCTTCCTTTCAGGTTCTGCTACCCCAAGGCTTAAATCCATCCCTTTGTAGAAGACAGGGTCATTTAATCATTTCAATTCTATTGATTCCCTTAGAAAAGATTTACCCATGTTGCGCTGGTCTCCTGAACAGGGATAAATTTCCCCCAAGTAGAATCTCAAAGACAGGGCTCCCACTTCAATGAAAGCAAGCCTTGTTTTTAAGAAAAAAAAATATATTCCTGTTGCTAGTCAAAGAAAAAAAAAAAGGATACAGATAAGAGAGAGACAAATTTTATTCCTTCTGGCACAGCAAGAGGAGAGCAGTTGACCAACTTCCAATTGCAGAGCTATATTCTCTCCCTAGTTACACTGAGAAACCTCACTGAAATCTATAGGCATGATCCACTGATATGTTCTGGCTGCTTTGCCTGTTTTAGCAATGCAAAGCAGCTGTAAATCCAGTGTAATTTGCCAGTTTCTGTCAGCTTTACCCTCCCAGATTAGTACTGCTGTTAGCCTCAGAAATACCAACATCTGGAGGTTTCCCCACTGCCCAGTCTGACTTTAAACCTTGGAAATCTGCAATTCATCCACCCATCAGCACAGCTGGCAGGACCAGCCTGAGGTAGTTCCTCACCCCGAGCAAAATACATTTGTCACAATCCCCCATCCTACATCCATGCAGCCAACTGAGCAGATCAAAACAAAATTCACATAACGATCAGCTCTTGGTTATTCCCTGGCCGATTGCGTAGATGCTCTGGAGGGTGACTCCTGACCCTGTCTGGGAGCAGGTGCCTTCCCAGTGCAGTTCTGCAAATCCAGGTCGGCTGGCAAAACAAAATACTCTGTTTCCTCATACTTCTATATTTCTTTGGATGTCAGGAAACAGAGCTCACTCTTGTTTCCTGTTCCTCAGCCAGGGGAGGCGGGGGAAACTAGAGGTGGATGTAGAGAAAGGCATAAAGAGGGCAGATCAAAAAGACCAAGGAAAATAATAATAATTAAAAAAACCCAAACACTGCTTCATTCAGCTCTGTAAGGCAGTACATCTTAGAAGAAATACCATCACCACCACCAGCCCCCCAAGTCTTTCTCTCCAGGAATATACAACAGTCTCAGGAATTAATAGTATTTTGTTGCAACATTCAAGTGCTGCTGCACTTACAGTCATAAAAAACCCCCCAACAAAACAGCCTCTTATTTATTTTTTGCCTGACAAAAACACATTTAAACAAGAATCAGAGAGAACTTGGGGCGGGGGGGGGAAGTTGAGCATACTAAGAACAAAGGCTTTACTTTATGTATAAATAAACAAAGAGGAAACATTTGGCATGTTTCATTTTTCACCAGCTCGCTCCCAGCCCCTCACTCTGCATGCATTAATACATACACCTTAAGCACAATTGGGCTCTTCGTGTTGCCATGGAACTGAAACCTTTGCGTTTAGATGGTGATGTGCGCCAGGAAGCACACTGTTCTTACACTTCCTCTATCAGAAGCAAAATCACTGCATAGCATTAACTCCCTTAGTATTTAAGGCATTCAGTGTCTTTCTTGCCTGCTCATTTTCACACAGAGTTTGTTTTTTCTGTCTTGCCACATGCAAATGAAACACATTTGACATAGCTATTCCCATCTTTGTGAAGTCAATAGCTCACACGCTGAGCACATTATAGAAGGTCCACAAGACTACAGACTTTCCCTTTTTAATAAGAGGCTGCTCGCAGGCATGCAGCAGCTGAGACGAGGGTTGAAGAAAGTGTATGCATATGAAATATATGTGGATACAGCAAAGTATTACGTATCAAGGTAGCATTTAAGCAGATTTTTGAAACCTAGTTAACATATTTATTGCTAATGCTCTTGATGCTCCTTCTTAATACTCCTTTGCACCCAATCATCTGGACAGTCAAATTACAGCATAAAGCTCCAGCAGCAAGCACCAGATCTTTCCGCACCTTTTTTTCATAACCTAGGCTGATGAGCTTTTAATGGTGAGCACAGCTTTGGGCACTTTGGTTAGAGAAAGAATTAGTCAGTACAACTCTGTGTCATCTAAAGATTCAGCCTGCAGTGACTAACTTCAGCAGATCTGAGCTTTTTGCCAAAGCTTCTGAAAATGGCTGTACACACAATGCAAATAGATTTTTATGTTCAAAGCAAAAACAGGGTACACAAATAGCCAAGTTCATTATTAAAAGATTACCATAATAAATAAATAAACAAACAAACAAATAACCATTTGTGTATGTAAACTTTGGATCTGTACCTGCAGAAACAGCTGGAAGCCAGTCCACGGTCTGAAGCCAGCTTGAGGTTTTTTTGTCCAAAGTTAAATATTTGCATAGTATTAAGCTTAAAATTAAAGCATTTGCTGAAGAAACTTGCTGACTTGTGTATATGGAAAAAACAAGAGGGAATTTAGTTTCCCTGCACACGGAGGCAGATTCTTGGGATGCCTTCTCCATCCCATGAATTCCTGGATAGCAGAGACACAGACAGACTACCAACCAGGGAATTCCCCTCTTGCTTTCCAGAGGGATTTGTGCGCGGGCTGGACAGAAACGCAATAACCCAGGTAGTTATTTTATGAAGAAGGCATTTGTTGCTTAGGTGCCTGCCCCTCGACCACCTGGTAACACTCCTTCCTTTTAGCGCTGTCCCCGGCACAGAAAAGACCCATTCACCCAGCACCTCCATCCGAGCAGCTGTGCCGGGTCCCTGTGCCGCAAGCGACCTCCTCCTGGCCAGCAGCCCCTGGCAGCGGGGCCAGCCTGCCAGCCACCAGCGAGCTCCAGCAGCTCACTGCCCTGGGGACGTGGGCTGGGGATGCTCATAGAGGGGTGTTCTGAGGCAGGGTTTGGCCCCAGGCCTTCCACACTTGCCACCAGAAGACACAAAAGCATCTCTGTCAGTCTACACCAAAGCAAAGCAGCTGGTCCCCTGTTCCTGGGGGCTTGCGGGGGCACATGAGAGCCCATGAGTGCCTCTTCCTTCATGCCTCCTCTCCTTCCCTCCACCAAGGGAAGAGCTGTGCTGGCAGAATAAGCTCCCTCTCCTCCTCTCACCGGCAGCAAGCATCTGACAGTCGTGCATCCCCATCGCTGCGTCCATGACCTCGGGTTTACATAAGGCTCTCGCCATCAGTTTTCTACTTACAGGAAAATGTACATTGTGCTGTGATGAAAGGCCAGTGCAATGTCAAGAGCATTAAAAGGACTCCAGGGACTGATTAGAGTCAAAAGGGAAAGGATTTATGATGGTTAATAAAGTTAAATCTGCCAGAGTCCTGCTTATTCTTTCCAATTGCAGGTAACCAGCTCTTGTAAGAAAAATTGTTAAAATGTTGGAAGTTATTACTGTCCCCTTTGAAAGAAAAGCTACATTTTTCCATGAAGCACCTGGCCAGGAAAGAGCCTGCCTCACCTACACTGACTCCAAGGAGGAGAGGAAGAGGTGACATCACCTGCCCACGCCTTGGGCGAGCAGCAAGGACTTCATCCCTACAGATCTCTTCAGCAGATGTGCAGCCTGAACAGTCTCCAGCAGCCTGACGGCACCTGCGAGGCCAGCCTCCCTCTGCTCAGCGGTTGGGACAGGCTGGGGCTGCCACCCACGACCACACACCGGCCAGCACCTCGGCAAGGGACATGGGCAGGCGGGGAAGGATAAAGCAAAGGAAGTTCTTGCCTCTCATTTGCACTCTGGTGTCACGCATGCACCTTCTGCTGAAGAATGCCACCTAACTGGAATCCACAGGATGGCTCTGAAACATGTTTTAAATGCTTTAGAAGCTTACATGCCCAAAAGTTGACATAATTTTACAAGACGTTAACAATTTTCCACATTAATATAACACCAAGAGAGGGCAAAGGAAAGTGGAGGGCCAATTTTTTTAAAAAATATTGGGAATTTTTTATCCATATCTAAATTACATGCACTTTATTGGATCTCAAGTTTTCATTTTTCTACCACTTAATAATAAAAAAGTACACTATATATGCCCTTTCCATTTTGTCATTCTTTCACTGTAGTACATCAAATTTAATTTCCTGTGGAAGTGTGTAATCTTTTCAGCTGTGACTGTCTCAGAAGCTTTTCTGTAATAAGCAGAGCCCCGTCCTCCGGCAGGCCGATCTCTTATGAGCTGTGCTGGTGCACATCAGTTTCCTGAAATGTCTGCAATACTATATGAGAACTGGCAAAGAGGAAAACCAAAATAACACCCAGAAGGAAAAACAAACACAAAAACCTTCACTTCCTTCTGACTCCTGCATTCAGTGATCAAAGGAAATTTCATTTTGATTTGGGTAGATGACAAACCCGTGAAGGTTATCACCACATATCAGAAGACTCCTCACAAGGTGCGAGACAAAGCATCCCTTGCTATACAGCTCATTAAAAGCATGGCAGCAAGAAGGCTGCTCGCTCTTTGTGCCCAGGGAACACAGAGATCTGCAAGCAGTCACCACTCTGACAACTCTCTCTCCTTGCCACCTGCCCTCGGCTCTCTGAGAGGTCCCCTGCATCAGTGAAAAGCCGCATTCCACCAAAACAGTGAAAATGTCAACCAAGACACATTCACACTTTTCATTATGAGATACCTGTGACGGCAGGAAAGCAGACCAGCTGGCCTGCTGGGTCCTTTCCAGACCTCTGCCCCTGCAGAATACATCATCTTCTTCAAATCCGCTTTCCATTACCAATGTTCCCCCACACACCAAAATGACTTATTTACATAAATGAGTATCAACAAACCATTCTGAACATTTAAAAATTAATCAACTCAGATGAACCAAGAGCAATACAGATTAATACTCTTATATCCATCTTGAAAGGTACTTAGATATGGATGATAGAGGAGACATCTGAACAAATGCATAGAAAAAGTCTGCAAAGGGTTGGGCTAATGGTATTTGGCCAGCAGGGGCTACTGGGGGTGGCTACACAGGCGTGCGAGAAGCCATGCCAGTGCAAGCAGAACCAACACTCTCTCATTTCAGTGGGAGATGTCACCTCCAGGAGCTTCTCTTTGGAATGACACAGAGACAAGTCAGATTTGGAAACTTCTTCACCATTCAGATATAGGAGTCACTCGAGTTGTGAACTGTTCTCCCAAAACATTCTAAATTGATCAATGAAGCATGAACTTTCTCTCCCCGTTCCCTGTAAGACTTATGCCTTGCTTTCCTTCTCTCACATCACTGATGTAGCAGCAAATCACCCACATTTCTGACAAACATTGTCTTCAAAATTATATATAAAAATACACCGCATTAAGCCCAGACACATACTTTTGGAGCAGTATCTCTCCTCATCACTTTATCACTTTTGAAGCTAGACAAGTGTTTTCAATAATTGAGTCCTCTTTTAGGCTATTTTGGCAATCCACTTCCTTGTAATTTTGTTTTATGTTTATATCTTTAATACTTAATCTCTACAAAGGGGCTAATCAGTAAAAAAACAAAAATCATAGAGGGGTCATTACTTAAACAAAAGTCTCAGGTGTTATGTGCATGCAATTCAACTCCCATAAGCATGAAGAAATGTTTTTCCACCCACTTCAGCATTTCAGCAGGAGTTGCACTGGGACCATAAATCAGATGAAGATGCTCCATGCTGATGGTTATGTGGTGTGCTACAAACTGCTTCAGAACATAAAACAATGATGTAACCACTCTCATAAAACCAGTTTGCTCATGGTTTTACAGGACCTGAGTGTGTGTTAACAATTTCCAGCCAGAACAGTAGAAAAGAAAAACATGTCAGCTATCAGTGACCTTATATTTTTGGCCTAGTAGGCCATAAATTAAACATCCTCCTTTCACTAGATGTGGGTCTCAGTCTCCAATTCCTTATACAGGGTAAGGAAACAAGGCTCAATATATGGATTTAATTCCTGTTGAAATCCTGGTCAAAGACCGTGAGTGATGAAAAGCTACACATCATGGGAATAACTGCCATCATCTGGCTGAGTTTGGTAAAATGGAGTTAATTTACACTTCTTTAGGGATTCACTGGTGTGTGAAATTAATCTAATTTAGACTGACCAGAAATTGAAAATTGAATGAAGGAGAAAAGCAATTAAAGACCTTTCCTAAATGCAAAAAATAGTACTGCCTTAAGTGTAGCAATACAGTTCAAGTACAGAACGCTTCATGCTACTGCTGTCACCCCCTCCTGCTTGAGGATGAGAATAATAATCTGCAGATGTACCTATCACCACTGTACCAGTATAACTTCATCCAAAGGAAACATTGGTAGAATGGTTCTACCAATATCTGTAAATAAATAGATTTTCAAGATGATACAGACAGTTCCCTATTCTGCACACAGACCAGGCCTAAGCAGACAAACATCTGCTGGAACGGCTGGGTGTAATTGATTGTACATGTGGCTTAACATTTACTTCAATGACTTTTAGCACCTTCATGTTATTGTTACCATGTTGTTCCAACAAGCAATGGTTAATGCAAGATGCAGACATCCACATACCGTATACTTATGAATAACTGGTTCCCAGAGATGTGGCAGTGATAACATTGTCATCGTACGATTCGAAGTAGCTCGCTGTAGATCACATATCAGAAGAAGGTCCCACCTGAAAACATGACAAATCCAGATAGTAAATTCATCATATTTAGAGGTCTACATCAAGCTCTGCTAATACATTTTTGTGTTTTCACATATTCCTCCTCTAATAGGGCCTGTGCTCTTCCCAGGGTTACAGAAAACACTTTGCTGTTCACAATGGCAAGCAAAAGTTTCCTGCTGTAGCCAAACTGTTTTGGTCCACTGCTCTAGACCAGGTTTCAGGAATGCTATCAAAGCAATGAAAAACAGTTTTCATTGTTAATGCAGAAACTGTGACTGTCTGGCAGACAGATACAGAATTTCAGATTTGCCATTTGTGGGGTCCTTGACAAGCACGTAATTCCTTTCACCAGTGCATTTGTCAGTTTGGCTCTGCTTTTCTTTTTCTGTTTGTTTGGTTTTTGGTTTTGGTTTTTTTGTTTGTTTTTTTTAACATTGAAAGTTGTTGGTTCAGAAGAAGATACAGCACTGGAGCTTCCTCGTGACCTATTCTCTTGAGATCAAGAGGTCTTAAGAAAGCACTGCTTTCCTACTAGTGACTACAATCACCTTATTCATAATCATTCAATCATTTCAAATAACTTGATAGGTGGGTCTGTTGTTAAATATTTTGATGTAGGTAACCAATGCAGATATGGAAAATGAGCTTGTACTAGCAGCGTTGTCTCCAATGACAAGACACATGGCAGTAAACAAACTTTGCAACTTTTTCCTACTAAAATTACTACTGGTAAAATCACAACTGACTGCAACAAATATAGATTCAGGCAACTAGAAGTCTACAGCATTAAATAATGAAAACTCACTTGAACGGTGTATCCCCCTATGTAAGTGTTTGAAACAAGAATTAAGAAACTCTAGCTTGTTCATTGTATTGACTCATCCTGGGATGCATGAGGATGTGAATAAAGCTATAAAACACAGCTATTGACACAAAAGGTAGGTTAATTGGTTACTCTTTATTTTAAAAAGTGAATAAAATGACTTGAGAGATACTCAGAAATATACTCGGACACACCCACGTACAGACACACCCACAGCGATGAGAAGCCCCATCAGAGGTAAAGCCGGGATCATATCTTTTAAACCAAGCCTCCCCAAAGAGAAACTGATCTTCCTCCTGCTCTACAAGCTGCATCTCATCCTAGAATAAGAGGTTTTCAGGAGGCACATTTGGTAAACAACTAAGAATCTTAAAGATATGATGTTTTCAGATTTTAGCCACAGCTTACATATTTAAAATTACTGTAGTGTCTCTTTTACTCTTCATACCACCAAAGTGGCTTGGCTCTTGCCTTTATTATGCTTCACTGGCCAGCCACGTCACACAGTTCACTAGCACCATGTATGTCTTCATTTGCTGCCACCTAAACAAGTTGGTGCCTCCTATACTCTGTATTTGGTCTTCAATAACAAGCATAAAACCATGTAAAGATTAAGTTACAAAGAACATACTCCATGGTCCGAAACAAACAAACAAAAAATATTATTGGTAAAAGGTGCATTTCCCGTAAGTATGATGCTAATATGTAATATCTAACGTTTGCCTGCTCTGAAACCGTGTAAGTACAAGTTGGCAAGCAGAATCGGCACAGAGCAGTGGACATACATATTTTGGTATACGCATACTTAAATGCCAAGTGAGTGGCTGAGCCACAGCATGGGATCCAGCCTTAGTGAGGGAGACGGCAGAGCAGTGACTGCCGAAGGGCTGAGGCACCATCTCGCTCCTTCACCCACCTCTGCTCTGTAACCTCATCACCAGCACCTTCCCTTTCACTCACAGCCACCTCTGACTGCTCAAGCAACAGACTGCTCACCGGCACACTCCTGGAGGTCTGACTGACATATGTGAACGCAACTTGGGGCTACCAGTAAGTGCACATGTTGGCTGACAGAAGGAGGACCAAGCCCAGCCAGGCTGGTGTGGCTGCACCGCCAAATGGGCTGGGGACCTGAGGAAAGCCCAGTCAGCCAGCCGCGGGCACTTGCAGTGTGGCTGAAATACCGCAAAACTGGCAGCACTTTTGACCTAACAGGGGCTTCAGAGCATGAACGGGTGAAAACCACTCACCTGCCTGGGGAGTTCTGTCAGAAAGCACATGCAGAGGGCTCACCAGTCCCTCGCTTTCAGAAATGCCAGAAGATGATCAGGTATCTGCATTCCCAGATACAGACAGGTGCAAGAGAGTAAGAAAGCATTATCTGGATTTGGTGGACAGTCTTAACTTACAAAATACACTCAGAATTCTCTAACTCTTCACATCTAGCTTTGATGTTAGAGAGGAGTTTCCCTAAAACATTTTTCTGAGTGTGAGATATATCCATTCTATTGAACCGCTTCAATTTTGCTTCCTAGTAACTGTTATACCTACAATAGTGATTCTTTCTCAGCTCCTTGAAAGCTTAAAAAGAATCTTCCCTCACAAGAGAAACCACTTGTAGCATCCTTGCCACAAAAGGATGCTGCTAAAAATGGCTAGCTGTCTTCAATAGGAAAATACAGTAAGACACGCAATTCATTCTTTTTCTGCTTGCAGATTTATTTGGAGACATTTAATCAATCTGTCCCTAATGACTGCACCTAATCATTTACCTTGCATCACTTCATTTACCCTTTAAAAAACTACCAGAACTTTTCAGGTGAATAATTTATTTAAACTTTTTGTTGTTGTTGTTGTTTTTGCTGCCTGTTAACTATGCTCTTGGTAAACTAATATTCTAAAACGTAAGTCCTGAATCACCACATGAATCAAAAATAATGACCACAAAGTAGCTACATCTTGAACGGAAATCTATCACAACACATGGAACCAAGAGAAATGCAGTCTTTCATCTCTAGTGAATCAGTTCAAACCTAATTCAGGTTGGTAGCCGACATCAGCTACCATCGGCTTCCTGCTGTTCAGTGTCCTGTAGGAAATTAGTTTGTAATTCTCCATTTGATTCCCTTGTGCTCAGATTCTTTCACTGAGTCTTCATCCCCTTCTTTGGCCAGGTCAAAGCCACAGTCCAGATTTTCATGGCCACAAGCCATGCCCCATTTTCAGCACTTATTGCCTCTCTTCTCACAACTGAGATGGAGGAATCTTGGAGATTATGTAGGAAAAAGTCAAAACTGCTCAAAACAAATAACTTCTGGTGGAGTGGGAGGGACTAAGGAGCAGCTGCTAAGAGTCAACTGAACTACTCGTGAATCTCACAATTTTCAAGATCTTTCACCAAGATCTTTCTGGCAGAGCCTTCCTAGTGCTTCTTCCTTCAGTGAGAAAATCAAAGTCATGAAAATACATTTAGAAACTGCAAGTCCTGGAAGAGCTTCTTTAAAGCAAAGGCAAAGTCTTTCTAGCGAAAGCAGAAGCATGGAAGCCGTTGTGAAATCTGAAAATGGAAATTATATGGGAGGTATTTAAGTACGTGGTTCTGGCAATTATGGAAATAGCTAGTGTTGACAGGAATACACTGGGGACCTGGCACTTAAAATCTTGGTGGGAGAAAGACTGGGAACTAAATACACAAATCAACATAGTCTTTACAGAAAGAGACAATTGTAAGAAAATACACACAGTTCTTGTACAAACTGTTTATTTTCTACAGTTAGTGGTAACCTCCAGTAGCACCAATTAAGAACTTACAAGCAATGTTTTAAGGAAATGCAAACATTAGGCACAATTAGAAAAATTAATGGAAGCTGAAATGTAATTTCTGCTGACAACTTACCTGCACATAAGTGTGCCATCACTTCTCAAAACTGAGTCTATTGGTCTTAAGGCAATCCTAAAATTGTATTTCTACATACTAAACTAAAGGTAATTTGCTCTCTCACCCCAAAGAAGTCCTTTCTTACAGGGTACAGCACTGAAGAAGCACATATGAAATCTTTTGCATTATAAATATTCATACTAATGCACACAGCATGGTCACACCAACAGAGATGAAGAGGCCTTACAAACACAGGTATTTAGAAAGGGTTTATAAAACCACTGCTATGCTCTAGGACTTGACAGGTTTTGGCAATTCTTTATCCACCTTCAATAAGTAAAATTTGCTCATTTGAGAAATGAAAAGGACTTACAAAATGGACAAAGTTTCTAAACTAAATATTTAGATTGATTAGATACAGACATACAGATACATTGACTTGTTTACTAAAATCAGGTCTAAGTATTAAGCACAAAAAGCTTCCCAAATACATATATTTTATTATGTATTTTTAAAAAACTATAGCTTCTAATTTCAAAAAGATATACCTGTGAATAACCTTTCAGAAAAATGTATTTTAAAATGGAAGAAAAAATGTAATTAATGATCTGAAAAAAGCTTTCCTCTCCTTTCCTCTCAATAAATTTAAGGAATTAAGAAAAAAAAGTCTTCCTTCCCTGGCATCTGTCTTTCTATTTCAGAACTTCAGCATTATTTCAAACCAGGTTGAGAAAGCTGGTATTTACTTCTCTCTGACATCAGAGGCTACATTACAGACATGACAGCACTTGTATACTTTACTATGCAACACAAGAAATGGATGGATGAATCAACTGCCTATAAAATATGTCAGACTAACATCCACACAGACTGAAGCCCTCTTCTAGAACAAGCCCGGTGCACAACGACAATACAAGTGCCTCGCCATACGCTCCAGCTACACTCCGGAAGGAAGAAGAGATGTAGTTTCTCAGTAACTGGGAATTCCGTTGCTGATAATGGCCATTCAGCTCTGTACTTGTAATGTCCGAATGAGCCACATCAACAAGTGGGAGGGGAAGCAGGAAGAGAATGAGAGAAAGAAAATGCAGCTGCAAACAGGGCAAACTGCAGCAGGAGGTTCCACAGTGATGCACACCGACCTGATGTCTGACGGCGTCAGGGGATTTAGAAACAGCAAATCACTCCCTGGCACATAGCTGCACAAAAGGAGTGAGGGACATGCCAGAGCTGTATGAAAAATAATGCATGAAAAGCCCCAGATAAACAGTATTTTTTCCTTGACTTTCTTTGATTATCTGCACAGAGGGCATTTAAAATCAAAAAGTACTCATCACATTGTCTCTGGCATGATATAGTCTACCAGTACTACTTAATTAATCAAGTGTACTGTTCTTTTTCCACACTACGGCTTGCTTTGACCTTTCTCTTTTTTTTAGTTGTTTTGGTTGTTTTTTTGAAAAAATTCTGCCCCTCATTTTCATGAATGTTAGTGATCACAAAATATATTGAGAGTGACAGACAGTAAACATTACTGGAGGCTGCTGCACTTGGACTATGATGTGGATGATCATCCGGAGGCTGGTATACAAGCTCAGAGTTAGAAGGTCACTCAAATACCCATCCCTCCAAAGATCAACACTTCTGAAAAACAACATCTGAAATCAAGATCTAACACAGCATATTTCACAGTCATTTCTATTTCTATTCCAGCCACAGTAATGAAACTTTCATTTCAAAGAACAAAAGTTATTAAACAGAGTGTGTTGTCAAATGCGACAGTAGATGCTGGGGCTATGAAAACACAGGAAAAAACACCCCATTCCATAACATCACAAGCACAGGTGAGAGACACGCAGAAAAAGACAGACAGGGAGTCAGTCTAAAAAAGCATAGATTTAATCACTAATCAGAGACAGAAACCCATCTGAGAGTCACAACTGTCTCTGCAGGCTCTGAAAGACAGAATTAAATTGGCTAAGTACTATATTCAAAAATGAATTTAATTAGCTGACATTAAGCAGGATAAGTTTGCGGTACCATGTTGCTCTGACAAGCTGTCTCCAGAAGGGTAAGTGGAAGGTAAAATCTTATTTTTCAGGATGAGATTATGGTGTGCACTGAGACAGAAGGTAACAGCGTGTCTGCTGAGGGCAGCTTGAAGTTGGTGCTGGACATTTCATCTCGCACTATAAAAGGCTGGTATGTGATAGATGAGCCAGAAATGCGAGTTTCAGATTCTGCACATTTGTTCATACGGCTGTGCAGCGTCACCTCTTTCTGATGTTGCCACTTACTGTCAAGAAGGGAGCCTAAGTATAACCTCTGCCAGGAGTTTTTTTCTCCACCTTCTCTCAGTCAGAGTTGTCCCCTGGCAAGATGGCAGTACCCTAGGTACAATTTAATTATTTTTGTTTGCATGAGAGCACGTTGGTCCTTAGCTGGAAAAAATAATGTCTGTATGAGAGGCAGTTTCTGTGCTAACGTGGTGGGCTGCCAGATCTGCCAGCTGCTGCTCACCCATCATCCGTCTTATGGTGTCACCCATGGCACCCCTGCTCTGCTCCCAGCATCTACCAAGACTTCTGCCTTCTTCTTCACATGGCATACAACCTACATGTCACAGTGTACCCTGCAATCAGAGTGGCAGTGGCTGACAGAGAATAAAGTAGTCAGGAACTACGGGCATAATTTGGAGGCAAAGAGTGACAACTGAAAAACTGATAGTAAAATGCATAGGAAGTCCAAGTGTTTCCCTGTGCAAGACCTGGAGGAAAGGGAATAACACATTTCAAAGCAGGAGTCCCATGCATATGAGACTTAACAAGCCTCGCCTTCTCATGCCTCTTTCTACTTAATGACAAATTTAGTTCTGGGGAAAGGCATCTCACTGTCAGTGCTAGAAATTCTGCTCATTTGCAAAGCAGGTGCATGCATCCCAGGCTGTGATCAGGGAAGCTATCGCTCACATCACTTATATTAATGTCTCAGCTCTGTCACACCAGAACTGAGCCAGATTTACCAGGCAAGACAGAGAGGCTTTGGCCATCCCATTAGCAAGTCATTAGGGAGGTGTTCCTCCACCACATGACACAACCGCACAGCAATTTAAGCTCTCAATTTAGGCTGGCAGTGCCCTTCTTCCTCCCTTGACTCCTCTCACCAGGACCATATTTAAGCTGCATGACCTTGTGTAGCAGTTTGCAGATTTTAAAAGCAAGCACAATGCAATGCATGCCCTTCTCTGGCACCACATTAATCACCCTACTTTAATGACGACTTCTGATAAACTACCCTGCGTACCTAACCATCCTCCCCAGAGGCTGCATCTAGAGCAATAAATTAAACATGCCCTTTCCCATACCCTGCCACTGTGTAATCCACTAACAGAGACAAAGCCACCGAGAACATCAGCTGGCAGTTAGGGGTGAAAACCAGCAGGGAAGAAGAGACCCCAGTTCTACTAGCCATTGAAGGGGTGATTTTCAATCTTTCAGTCTATGTTTTCTGATAGAGAATAATCGTATTTCTCTTCAGCTATACCAAGAACCATAGATACAAGAAACTACTTATTACTGGTATGTATCTACACTGCCTATGACTATACGTAACTACAGATAAGAACTGCCTTCAACTAAACAAACGTAGCTACACTGAACATATGATTTTGTAGTATTAATTCTTAATTATTTCACTATCTTCCAGGAAACTCAAGTCCACAGCTGAGCATGAATAAAGACACAAGATCTTAATGATAAGAAAAGCAAAACAATGGCCTGACATGACCTAATGAAAGCACAGGATACTACCCCCCCCCCAGGGTAGAAATCTCCTTATTCCCAAACTTCCTTTCAAGTGCTCTGAATACATTACTAGACAAAGAAACAAGAAATTCACTTTTGCAAGGCAGTAACATTTTTTTAAAATGGTAGCATCTGACATTATTCCATAAAACTCGCCCAAAATCAATGTGCTTTATGTCAGACTTTTAAACTTCAGAATAAAACAAATTTAGGTCTGAATCACAACACGAAGATATGTGCAATAAACTTCAAATATGTCAAAAGCTTCACTGGAAAAAGGTTTGCTGAAGGTTTAACATGGAGCTAAAGACTCGGACAGTACCGCAAGATTGACCTCCATGCCACTAAGGGATGTACAGTGCTGGGAGTGCTACCAACTCACAGGACTTGAGAAACAGACTGAGCTTGAGTTCTTAGCTGCCACAGATTTCAGATCTGACCACAGAGGGCATCTCACAATCTGTCTATGTCTTTGATCCCTGTGATAACATTTTTTCCTTTCTTCATCTATCAGATACTTACATTGTAAATTCAGTTTGTCTGAAGACATAAAGACAAGGAAGCCTACATCTTCATAGAAGCCTTTAGATGTTACCACAGGGAATATAACAGTCATCGTAAAAAAACATCACTTATCACACAATTCCAACATCTTACCATTTTCACACAGCTTCCCATCCAGTAAGTATTCTCAAAAGAATAAATTCTGCCTTCCTCCCAAGATCTCTTTTGCAGCCATGTTTCCTATGTAAAAAAACTGCAATCCCATACTGTGTGTAATGTCACACCTGTGTCTATCTTCCCCTAATAATTTATCTAAAGACATTTAACAAAGAGGTAGCAATCTCAGAATTACTAAGTTGCCAAAACCTCCTTCCCATTACAATTTGTGCCCAAAGAGACAAGAGAGACAATCAGCGTCCACATTAATGGAAAAACCTTCCATGTTGACTCAAGCCAGCACAGAATCTGCAGATAAAACAGATTTATGGAGGTGCAAAACTGCTGAAAGCTGAAGTTCACAACTACAGGTGCACCCATATGGCTAAATAAAAGTGGGAAAAGAAGCGAGTTTGAGCACTGCAGCACAATGATCAATATTTTGGACCACTCCAGCCACCTCCTCACAAGACCAGTCTGCTGTCAGGAGGGCTGCCGCAGCAGTGCGGATGCGACCCAGCCAGTGCGACCCGTTCAGCCGTGCAGGGGCCAGCCCTTTGCCACCTCTTACACAGCAGCCCAAACACAGCCAAGGACCGCGTCCAAAAGACAGGCACTTACAGGAAGCCGGGGTTAATGATTTCTGCTATATATTGAAAATTGGAGGCGTTTTCTAGCACATATGGTGGCTGCAGCACAAAAGGAGTAGAAAACCTTTTGGGGAGGGAAGTGGGAAGGTTTGCAAATACACACACGTACTGTTGCCTCACAATGACACCTCGCTGACTTTCTGGCCCACCACTCTTCCATCTTTGACCTGAATTTGAATGTCAGTGCTGTAAGTCAAGACATACAAAAGCACCAACTGGGCAATATCCCCACTAGAGCTGTTTCTGGAGTACTCATCATACGTTTAAGAACAGTAACCCATGCATACTTCCAAACTATAGAGCCTTTACATTCAGGTGACAAATCAGTAAACAACACAAACAGTTTATTTTCTAGAAATATGTATCACCCAGAAAGAGTTGTGAAAATACTCATTGCTTTATAGTTCACTACCTGCAAATGTTCAGGACTGAAATTCAGTAACAGAAAGGTCTGTGACACATCTAGGCTTCTTTGAAAGTATCAAGTAAATATTTTAGAGAACTTACTACCATACCAGAACTCCATGGCTACATTAATTATATCTTCTTTTAGGGGTCTGCCCTATGTCTTTTTTATCCACTGTTTCCACCAATGTTTTATCCCACTACCTTCTGCCCATATTCCAGCAGCATCACAACAGGGGTCTTACAAACTGCTTTTCTAATACTGAACTATTTTTATGTGATGTCCTGACAAAAAGAGGAAAACAGTGTTGCCCTTTGACCCAAGCATTTAAATTCAGGAGCTAGTTATTCCCTAACTGAAGTCTGAAATCTATCAGTCGCTCTCTGTGGGATTATCCCTAGCTCAAATTTTGTCCTCAGAATCTCTCTGTATGGAGAGAAACCTCCCATATCAGGACTTTCCTCAGTGTGATTCACCTCCATTAGCTAATCCCCAAAAGAGACCCCTGTAAGGCTGGGAATCTGTGAAGGGACATTGATGGGATCCTCTCAGGCCACACACCAATCTGTTAATGTTCCTGCCAAACATTCCCCCATCAGGGACCTTCAGTTTCCAAGGGGATGGTTTCAAGAGAGCTACCCTTCAAGTGACTTCTTGGAAATACTAAATCACTGGAGAGAGACTGGGATGAAAGTCTAGGGTTTAGGCATTGGAAACAGAAGTTCTGGTATGATAAGCTGGTTGTCAGATAATTAACCACATGTGGAGAAGACTTTTGTGTTCTTCATATTGGGGAACAACTGAACAAGACTGGTCACCTCCCAACACAAACACTGCTCTAATATTGAGCACGAATCCTTACAGGGAATTGATAAGGAATAAAGACAAGTGTCAGTTTCTCATGAACAGAAGTCTATGGCCTAGCGATCCAACCATCATGAGATGGACAGTTTGAGTTTGTGATCTGTATCTCACTGGGAAAAGGCTACAAAGTTCCCACCATCTGAGTGTTTCCTATGGAGTTTTCCAGGGAAGACAGTGCTGTATTTGAAAAATCCTGAAGCCCTCCATGAGAAGCTGCTGCTTTGAAAACAGTGGGAGAAGAGCCACAAAGCCGTAACAGATGTAAATACACACACACATGCACACGCACCTGAGTACTCACTACAGTTGCACAGAAAACCTTGCAAACCTGAAATGATACAATATTGTCTCTCCAGTTCTCTTACAATTGGCCGTTTTACCAAAATCTAACAACGAAACTAAAATAAACAAAACTTACGAACTTCACTGCTGCCCTGTGGAAAAGCAGCGTATCTGCCAAGAAACATGTTTGTGCTACTGCCACTGCAACACAGAAAAGTGGGATCAGCAGCAGGTGAATTATAATCAGTGGCACTGGAATTGTAATCTTATTCTGCTGTAAAAATTAAAAAAAAAATGAAAAACTGCTATATTTTGTTACACATCACATATCCGTGTTGCAAATTATACTAAAACACATATAGACACTGATGATACTTCAAATATACTGTGTAATGAAAAATATGAATAAATAACTTTTAAAGTAATTTATTACTTATTCCCACACTTGATAAGCAAAAACTATTATATCAATCTATTTATTTTATGCTGTTAAAAGCATCTTATTTTGAAAGTGGTCATTTCTTTCCACTACCAGTTTGTAGCATCCTGCTTCCACTTTTGCAGATCAGGCAACTCGGAATTTCATCTGTTGGTGAGGGGGAAAAGATTTGAGCAGCTAGAAGTAAGTGCAACTACAAGAGATGGCTTGTAGCTGAAAGACAGATGACAGCAGGATGGAACACGTAACCAGAATATTTTACAAGTCTAAAATTTTTCTTCCTATTGATATAATATGGACAACAGATGGGTTTTTAAATGCAGCTCTTGGTACAACTTTGCATGTGAGAAGGAAAATAATTTGGAGTTCACAGGCACAGGAGCAGATTGTTCCGTGGATCCAGTTGGTGTCATTCTACAGCCTTAAACTCTCCTGCAAAATACTGTAAGCAGAACAGTAGGAGTCCCAAAATTCCCCATGCTGGCTCCAGCTCAATAAGCCATTTCTATTCACAAAGTATATAAGCATATACTTAACTTCAGGAGCACGTATAGGACCCAGTGATTTCACTATGACTTAGGAATCTGCCCAAAATTCAAGTTTCACTTAGGGGTTTTGCTAAGTGAGCACCAGACACATCTGGCAGGTATTCATGGGCTTCTTTTTTCACTGGGTCTGTATGTTACGTTTTCCACCTGCCATAGCATTTTCCTCATTTGCAAAGCAATGAGCTCACCAAACTGGGCAAGATGGGCACAGCCGCACGTAGGAGGCCTCCAAGCAACAAACATTGTCAAGCAGATGACAAGACAAGCAGAAAGAACTGCAAACAGGCAGGACATCCTCCCAAGTACACCACAAGCGTCACTGGCGTCACAGAGGAAAACAAGACAAGCAGTATTGAGAGCATAAGTCTAATTACTTTAATTATTTAAATTTTTCCTGTTTATTTCTTAAATTAGCAAACAGGGGGAAAAAAACCCTGGTGGTCTGCCTTCCCTTGCTGGGGGGATCTAAGCCTGACCACCGTGACCCAGGCAGCTGGGAGCAGCCAGGGACTGCAGTCCCCTGGCATCCTTCGCTCTCAGCCACCAGAGTACCATTCTGAAAGCTCTGTGCGTGCAGCAATGATGATTAACATTTTCTCAGAAATGTTCATTAGTGAGAAGTGTGTGTTGCTAATGAGTGGACATGGTAAAGGTTACTTGTACAGTGTAAAACTGGCCCCATCTGCAAGTCTCCTGAACGCTCCCACCGCCACCTCCAATGCCCCCACAGACATTGAGAGAGCTCAGTCACAACATCCCGGATCAGAAGGGAAACCAGAGCAACTATAATCTCTTCAGATGCAGAGGGACAGACATCACCCAGCATAAATCAGGGTGGGATTTGGGCTGTCGAGCTGATTCATGACTCCCCAAAGTTTAGCGCAGGCGAGGCTGAACGCATCCCTGAGGGCACTCTGCTGATTTAGGAAGCACTCACGCGTCCTGTAGACTCCAAAATATTTTGTGGTGTTCCCAACAGCTATCTTCAGCAAGACTTTGCTCAGGCCAGTTACACTTTGAATTGCCCAGGTACTTCAAAACACGTATTTCACAAAGTTGCAAAAAGCCAGAGTAAAACTGGCAGGTTCTGCATTGTCCACATGCAACCACTGAACAGCAGAAGTATCTTTTCCCTCCACTCTGCAAAGCTGCTACTCACTCTTAACACTCACTGCAATACAAAGTCTTACATTACAAATTTCCACCTTGAATATTACCAATTTGTTTGGGAGAAAAAACTACCCTTCTTCTAAACACAGCATTTAACGTCTGGATCAAGGTCTGTGCCTGCTTCCCTTCTCTAATGCCTTAGCTGCTTCTGTACCTTGGTCGGGCTATTTTCACTCGTAAGTAAAGAAGACAGAACTGAACTCCAAAGCAGCACGTAGCCTGACTTCTGCAACAACCTGCATGATCTTTGATAGCGTAAATACCGTGAGCAAGGGCGAAGCTATTGATCACTCTGAGAATGGTCCCTTACAAATAGATACACAAACCAAAAAATTAAGGTTCAAATCCCGCAGTCGGTTTTGGCATAAAACTCCTATTGGCTTCACATGGATCAACAGCAGAATACAGCATCTGTCTACAGGACATCCCCGTAAAATAAGGAAGTGGAACTGACATAAAGAGAATACTGCAAAACAATGGTATTTTTATGCCTAACTCATATTTATGAATATAATTGACATGAAAATCAGTGTAAGGTGTTGTGAATCTTACCCCAAACTCATGAACTGTGTAGCAAAACGAGGAATTGAACCTATGGGTGTTAAGTCCCCACCTAGCCTGCTAGTCACTAGACCATATTTCCTTAGGTAGAGAATTACAGTAAATATGTCAAGTCAACTGTGTACTGTTGAGCTTGTGTGATCACACATCACAGACAGTAAAACATGTCACCATAAACTAAAAGGTATATTCCATGCATATGACACTCTTATTTCTCGTTCTGATGCAGAGCGTTCAAATCCTAAGTGCAAATGCATTAATTAAAAGCATTTCTACAGGTGAAATAAAACATACACTGAAGAATGTTAACATACACTGAATTTCACAGTATCGTTCAAAAATGGTTATAAAAAATTGTCATTACCATTTTGAATCTACAAGAATAACACATCAGCGGAAATGAAAAATTTCCTTTCTGACTAATGCAACCAGGCACCTTACTGCAGTACACCAGCAAAACTGACTTGCTGCAGAAGGAATTGAACCAGCACAACCACAACAGAAAGAATCTTAATCTACAAGTGCTGCACTGTGGAAAGCAACTGTTCCAGCAAGCATGCTCCACGCAGATAAACCGAATATTTCACACCACACTTAAGAAAACGAATTCCATTCACAAAGGAAAGTCTCACTACAAACATCCACAATGTTTGGGAAAGTTCAAAGCCAGGGTCAGCTGAGGTAAAGAAAGACAGGACACATATTTTTGGATGGCAAAACAAGTTCTCTAAAGTACAGAAGTGTGCTGTATTGGTGCTTCCAAAGAAACATGTACCACAGCAACACCACTATAGTGTTGAACTCACCTTGGTAAGAGTGATGGTGCATTCCACCCACCCCCACGGCTAATCTTGTCTATGACTGTACAAAAGCTTTTGCTTCTTATCCCCAGAAACAACAAATCCATCATGACTTGTGATCTGCCTCTCCCAAAGCAGTGGCACGTTCACATGGGACAGGCTGTAACCTGATTCAAGAGAAAGCAAGCCTGCAATAGCGAGAAGATTTTATTAAAACTCTCCCATCTTAATCTATAAAACTTTGTTTTTATCAGTCTAACTGTACATTTGGTTTTTTCCTTGAAAAAATGCTTCAATCTGCTAAGAGAAGTCTTCTTGCAGAGGAACTGGTAATGAAATACAAATAGAACACTAAATACAAAAAATGTAATGCACAGCGTATTTTTTTCCTTTACTTATTTAATCTTAATTTGCACCTAGTCATTTTCATGCTGAGTATCTCATGTAGTTAAATAATTAGTGTAAATTAAATTTCACCTTTTTTTAACTGGCAAAAATGGTGAAACTGAGTTGGTAATTATTTCAAGTTTTGCTGCAGTAAAGGAGCAAATTGATAACCTGAAGACACTTAAGGGTTTGAACAGACAAGATACATGGGCTTTTAACAAAAGCAAGGAAAATGGAACAACTCTGTACAGCAACTTGCAGGGCAAGAAATCCTTCTCTGCAGAGCCTTATGACTGGGACTATTAACCTCTGAAGATCTATTCAAGAACCTCAGGATGTGAGTTTACTCATGAGCTGAGACCCTCCCAGCCTTACAAAGCTTGTCTCTTGACAAAACCATGAGGAGTTCTCATCCAAAAGAGTAAGGGAAACTCAAGTGAAGGACACTCGGACCCTCCTAATTAACCACATTGGAAAATTGCGACCGTGATGCTATTGACAGTGGGAACAAAAATGTCAACAATTTAATATGACGAACCTATGTAATATTCATCTACATTGAGAAAATCATGGAGTTGCAGAAAGGACATTACTAGTAGCCAGCCAACAAGCACTATGGAGTCAAAAGTAAAGAGTATTGGAGTCAATACAAGTAGAAAGCATTTTATGAACTCTATATTTTGTCATAATCATGTAGGTACAGGAAAAGGCCTTTCTACATCTACAAGATCTTGGTATCCTCATACGCCACAACTTGGATCCCCAGCTTTAAGTTTCTACTGCTGTAACAGTAACACACAACTAACTGAATTCAGTACAGTAAATGAAAATTCTCCTGAAGACTTAAATTCAAGTTTTCATAAAAAGCAAGTTCCTTCTGAAGGATGTTGTACTGACAGTCCAAGAGAAATCCTGCATTTGTTTGGAAAATAAGGACATAATGAGAGCAACACGGTCGACTTCCTTATAGTGCCTCTTCAACATCCCTTGGCCATGACCTGAATGGCCTCCTGTGTGAGAAAATACATGTTTCCGTCTGTACTTGTTCATCTCCTCTTCTCCGTGCTGAGATTATTAGCAATGGTGTGAGCTACAGAAGCGGCTTAGAGATGTAACTGTTTCTCATTATAACATCTCAGCTGCTGGTTGTACTAACGCGTAATCAGCCACTGTGTACATATGCACGTATGGCAGTATACAAGAGAAGACCATAAATATCAGCACTCATTTTTAAATATTCGTTTTTAATAACAATAAAATACAGGAGTTAATAACTCTACAGCACATTTTACAGCTATTTCGCCTATAGATGAAAGGAAGGAAAAATACAGAATTATTTGGCCAAAATGAAAAGGAGCAGGACAGTCTGAAGGGGAAATCAGGAGCACTAAACCATTCCTTTCCTAAAAAGTCATTACTCCCACTCCTTTCCTAAAGACCTGTTATTCTCATGCCTTTCTTTCCGAATATTATTATTTAATATTTGTATCCACACCAGCAAAGCAAAAGGTCATCTCAGGCTTAACTCAGTATGACTTGGAAGATCAAAACTGAGTAAGAGCAAAGAAAATTGTCAAGGAAATATTATTAAAGGAAGATTTAACTTAAAATCAATTGCTTTTATTCTAATGCATTCATATAACTACTTGCTTCCCATTTTCCATAAATTGGTTGTAAAGTCTATTGAGACAGAGGACTATTGTAGTGTATACTTGCCTAATAACCCTATAGGGGCATATTTTAAAAAAGAAAAGAGATTTATATGACACTTTATAGGGGCAATCACAGCTCATCAAGTTATTTTCTTTTACACGTGAAATCGGTTCCATTGAAGAGACTTTTCCCATGTATTATTCTACAGTGCTTTTCCAGAGGAAAAATAACAGCCGGGGGGGTGGGAGGGGGTGGAATTTGGCATGCACATATACAAAACCCTCCAAGGACTGCACATTCCTGAGCAAATTCACTCTTCTGTCTGTTAAGCATTCCCATCCCAAGACTTTTGTTTCAAGACACATCCTCATAAGGAATAGCTGGACCTTGTCTGTACAGCTGAGAGTAGCAACACACACTATTTAATTTCAAAACCCAGTCATATCCTATTCTGCTAAAGGTTGAGTGCCTTTATTTCTTTATTTCTTGTTTTTCCCTGCTTGTAAGCATCTCACCATGCATGATTCACGTTACATAACTCCAGCTTGTTAAAAACAACAGTTATTTAGCTAGGTAGTGTGATAGATTAATGAGGTAAATCCAGAACTTGCTTATTACAGAACCTAGACAAAAGCTGCTCCTGAAATAATATGCCTATGCAACATTAAACAAATGAGTAAGTATCTGCACCAGCACTGTTTACATTCAAAGTTAATTGAATCTTTCAGAACACTGTACTGTAGACTACGCAGTGCCTCTTCTCACCACAATATGCAAACTCCCTAGTGCACATGTTTTTTAAGAGTGACCCGCTCCCCCCCTCCGCCCCCTCAATCATTGGAGAATAACAGTTGACTATTGAACCAATTAATTTCACTCTCAATAATGCTGTATTGCTTTAATGCTTTGGCTGACTTCGATGAGATGGAATCTTCCTCCCTGCAAAATGCTTGTGATTCTCAATAACCATTCTTACTCTTATCCCTGCTTTAGTTATGAAGTGTAAAAGCAGCAGCTGGAGAGGGTTAAACTGGTTTCCTGTCAATGTTCTGCTAGAAGCAAGGCTCTGTATTCCAGCAAGGCAAAAAAATCTGTTCAGGCCCTGTATATTCAGCATTATTCAGCACTATTGGGACTGTATTCCAGGATCCCTCAATGCCCACCTGACAGTGTGTCCTCTATATTATGCAAGTGATGTGGTCTCCCCAAGGAAAATCATCATCTGACCATCCTGGTCTCTGCAGCTGAGCTGTAGCCACTGACATGCTCTGTGTAACACGCCATAGCCACATATTCTCTTTTCGGTCACTCCTCCAGGGGAAAAAAAAAATAAAAATAAAAAAATTAAACCGCTCGTATTTCTGGCGTCACCACCGCAGCAGAGCGATAGGGAGATGACTGGCTGCCCTGGCAAGGGGGCAGCAGCAATGGGGGCCCTGTGCAAGCACCGGCTGGCTGCCGAGCCCAGACCCGAAACTAGGTCTCAGTCCGCTCGACTGCGGGGGAAGGTAGGGAAAAAAGGAAAAAAAAATAAAAAAATAAAAGAAGGCAGCATTTTCTCAGAGCAGGAAGAAGGGGAGGCCATGAGCGTTTCCTGTTGTGCAGCTGAAACAAGCAAAGACGTCATTACATTTACACTCCCTCAGGGTGTCAGCAGATTGAGGGCCAAAGTTCAGTCATTTCCAATGCACTGCAAGGAGGGAGGTTTTGGAGGAGAAACCAGCAGTGGCTTTATTGCTAACAGCGTTCCCTGCGCTTGCATAGCAAAACAGCTAAACAGCGTGTTACCAGGCTCAGCTGCAAAGTATCGTATGTGACTAGAAACAATATTTGCTCAGAAGCCATGCTGCTCTTATTTTTCTTGTACAGCTTGTGTAAGAATATTACTACAATACAGAAATGCACTAAGCTCACGCTACAGCCGCACTTCTGCAAGCATCTGGAAATGAAGCTGTACATATTTTTGGATCCTATGGAGTAAAACATGTTTTGTGAATGCATTTAGGGCAGAACCAGAGTGTAAAACCACAGGATTCCCTTGTCAGATATGGCTGACAACCCAGGAAAGCAAATACAGATGCTTCTTTTCAATTTCACCCCTGCCTTTCTGAAGCAGATAAAGGCCTAGCTTAAGGAAAAGGGTGAAGACACAGGAGTTGTGTAGCAGCTTGTGGGAGTTTAGCATTGGGTAACTAATTGTCTCCCGGGCTGTCCAGTCGACCCCAGGTAAATCATTAGTATACATACCTGGCAAGTGCAGGGAAACCTGGATTGGAGTCCTACCTTCTTAAGTTAAACATTAGAAAGACTTTTTTAATGGAAAGTATCGTTAAGAATCCAAATTAAACCATCTGGGAGGTTTCTGAGTCTCCACCACTGGAAGTTTTAAAGAGCAATCTGACCAATCACCCTTAGGAAAAGGTTTGGTTACAGCTGATCCTCTCCTGGGGCAGGGGGATGGACAGGTTTACAGTACACTCTCGCTCATGAGACACATTCGAGACCCATTTTCCTTAGTCTCAGAACAACACGTCAAGATACAGTGATAAATACAGTCATTCCACAATAACCAGGTTCCAGCAACAACATCTGGTGCTTGGGACACTAGACTTTTCCTCTGTACACTAAATGAGTCAGACTGGGTAGCAGTGCTCCACCTGATAGAAGCTCATTTTCAAACAGAGGCACTTAGCTCAATGAATCTCAATGAAAAAGGAGTTTTCCAGACTCTCATCTCATACTACCATCACTCGCTGAAGAGGAGTATTTTTGCTGTGTTTCTGCAATAACCACCCTGTGGTCACAACAGGAACTGAAGCCAGCCTTTCCAGCCTAGTAATTCAGACCATGAGAGTTGAAACTAGGGAACCACCAGTCTGCATCCTGGAGTCATAATAAATTGTATCTTTTGTGGGACATATGCAATGCCACTGGCTTACCAAAACTGCTCATTTTACTAAATGAAGGTCAAAGATACTATTTTTATTTATAAACTAAACACTTTGGATATACTGCTAAAAACATAGTCTTCTATAAGGATATGAGCTGGTTTGGTTGTTTTCTACCCCTTCCTTTAGAGGTAAATTTTTCAAAGATTCTTATCTCAAAGATTCACTACCAGTTAAATTAGCATGAAGAAACCTCTACTGCTTCTTGTTCTGACGGTACTGACGGTAGCTTGAAGACTTAATCCTGAAGGTTGTCAGTCTGGCACTAACCATCAGGACTCTTTTCAATACAAAAAAGCAGATGAATGAGTCTTTGGTGTTGGCAATGATCTGCAGTACACAATACACAATCTGATTTTAACTCTGCATCGAATCAAAGAAGCATTAACTTCAGCAAAGATAGTCTGGATTAGTTCAATCCGAGTAAAGTGATTAGAATCTGACCCTTAAAAATGTGCATGCTGGATCAGAATCCAGCCCATATCATAGATAGCAATGTGTGTAAGTAGTGATGTTCTGAGAGAAGGAAAAAGGGGATGAAACCTTCAAAGTACTGTAAGAACGCTTCCACTGTGCACAGCATTCCAAACAAGACGAGAGAGACATTTGATTTTTCTGAAAACTGACCATAAAGTACCACACTCACTCAGAATACACTTGGTCAACTATTTTTAGCCCTGTATCTGAGAATGAAAGAAATGCATCCACAATTTGCACTATGGACCATACTGAGACAATTACCACACTGCACAGCAGCAGCAGGCAGCCAGGCTCTGCAACCATCCAGCACCAGCACACAGTATCACAACAGGCATTTTTCATACATATATGGCTGCCTGTTGCACTACAGTGTCTGTTAAAAGAACAGAGAATATAATAAAGAACAGCAGTGTTTCCACACACTGATCCATGTCCTGAGAGTTAATCTTCTGGTAATTACACCTTACTGTTCCATTAGTTGGAAGAATGGTATTAAACCATCTCTACCACGGTTTGAAGTGACAAAGTGCCAGGTGTTCTCTGCACCATACTTTGCATCCAAATATGACCCTAATATTTTTAAAAGACCTGTATCTGTTGTCTTGGTTTTTTTCATTTCAAGTTCAAAACTTAAAGCAAAGGGTCAGATGCAAACTGTGAACTGGTCTACTGTCAGTGTCCTTGGTATGCTGATGAAAACACATGCTTTTCCACTCCAAAACAGAAGTTGGTTGCAGTAAGTACAAATAGATATGGAAAACAACTCTTAAACAAAGTTGGCTACCTACAAAATATTTAACACCTTTATAGATTCCCACAAACTCAGTTCTACTACTACCCTTTACAGCCCATCTGTGTAATACTTAAGGAATAAAGCCACTATATTGTACCACTCTGAAATTTAAACTGTGTACAAGGTTTTTATAATTCTCTCACTTCCATTTGAAGGAATGTTTGAGAAGTGCAACTGGAAAAGCCATTATCTTGAGATTTTTTGTTGAACTGTCTCATCACTAAGGGAATTCTCTCAAGCAATCCTATAAACTAATAATTAAAATATCCTGTGCCACTTTTAGGAGGAGAAGACAAAATAAAGGCAAAGATTACAAGGTCCAAGATGCCAAACACCTGATCGCAGGTAATTATTTATCTTCAAAACAGATGTGGCAGAAAACAGAAGTGGGGGGCTTGTTTTTCACTGTGAACCTGGTACCCAGCCTAAATATGGCAGCATGCAGGATGCAGCATGAGAGACTGCCTGCCACTGAAGGACACAATCCAACCACCAGTAAAGTGACAGCAATCAGAAATTCCTAAACTATCCTCCGTCATCTCTCTGCTCATCTACAGCACTCGGCTGCCCCACGCGGTGCTTTCCTGCCCCAGGAGGACTCTGTCACCAGCACTGGTCTCTCCCCCACGTACCTCTGAGGGTCTCCAGACAGGCAGCCTCCCATTCACAAGCTACTGGAAAAACACTGCGTGGCAAAGAGAAAAACACTGCTGAGATTATGTGGTAAGGATCGGGTTTAGGATAAAAACATAAACTTTAAATTTCAAATGGGATGATCGCGTCCATTGCAGGTGTGTGCAACTGTCTGCAGACATACAGTGAGAGTTATATCTGTGTGTGGTGTCTGTATACATATGGACGTACACACACTCATGTATGTGGGACTGCAAATATATAAAATATGTGTGTGTGTGTATATAGTAGTATATATATATATACACACATAAAAAATAAAAGTTACTATATGAAAGTGATTTGGCTAAGTGGAACCAAAACCCTGTGGTTGTTACTTTTATAAGTAATGACTTAATGGACATTCTTTGGACAAAACACATTAAGTCCTGGAAGCTAAGTGAGGGAAAAGGCAAGCCCTGATTTTGGGGCTTGCTCAAGTATTTATATTTCATTTCAAATGCCTAATCAAGACAAAACAGATCTGAAACCCATGTTTAAGAACCTGCAGTTTTCAACAATAGATAACCTAATTTCAAGAAACCAAAAGCAATTGCTAAAATATTTATTGAAATTGCTTTCATGGAAACAATGAGAAAACACTATAAAAATGTTAAAAATATTAAATCAACTTGACTGCTTCTGTATCTCATGAATTCAACAAGATCCTAGGCAACAATAATATTTAGAATAAATATTTTTCTTATGGGAATAGCATTTTTGCTCAAATTGAACAGATGATATCAATTAAAAAAAAACAAAGATTAGATACACAAAACACATCTACTGACTTAAAAACGAAACTGTACTCCAGTGAGTACAAAGCTCATTTAAGAAGACATTTACTTTTCTTTTCAGAGATCTTCTTTCATAGGCTTTTTTCCTCTTACAGTATTTTGAACTAATTTCAATCCAAATGATGAAAACCTGTTCACTAAAACTTCAGAAATTACGTGCTACTCAGTGTAAAATACTGCACACATACACAAATATAAAGATTAATGTATCGAAGGCAAATCCAATAGTAATTCAAAGTTCTGCACTTATGCTATATGCTCACTTTAAAAAAAAAAAAAAAAGAGGGAAGATAAACAGCAAAATAAATAAATAGAAATCAGAGATACAAAAATACAGTAACTTTCTACGTAATACACCATCTGTTCCACCAGAAAACCATGCTGCAGCAAGCCACAGGGGCTACAGCTATGAAAAGCCCTTGCAGAAGAGCCAAGCACTGCAATGAGCAGTTTCAGAAGCCATGGAAAACCATACCAGCGACCACAGTACGGAGGCAGCCTACGATGCACTCCACGGGATCTGGCCGAACCCCCATCCCGCAGGCTGGGGGGACCTGGGCTGCCACCACGTCCTCAAGCCCAGGGTCAGAGGTTTACAGCCTACCAGTAAAGCCAGGCAGAGCTGAGGAACAAGCACTAGTTGTTTGAGGTTGTGGTGTTTTGCCATGGCTTTTTACGGGAAAGTTTTGTCTCCAGAGTTACGGACACAGTAAACTGGATTTCCCCAGCTCCTCCACAGACCACACCTCCAGTGATGCTGCTGCCTGCCCTTGTACTACCCATCTAGTGCCTGTACACAGAAACGGTTTCCGCAACATGGGAATGGGCACCCTAGTACGCCTGCTTCCCCAGAGGCTCATTAAAAATAGGAGCTTCTGTTGCACGCCAGATGCTTGCTCATTGTTGTGTGCCTTAAAGCAAATGAAGTGCAAGTCTTCCAGCCACCGGGGCAAAGAGGCAGGCAGGAGAGACCCAGATCAAAGAAATAACAAGGGGTGCTCTGTTACGGTTCGGAAGGCCAATTAAGGTGTGCGTCCCTCTCCTTCCAGCTGGCAAAGTCTCAGGTACCTGGGATTATGTAGGAAGAATTTACTTCTGCCACTTCTATTATTATTCATCAAGGTGTGTGTTAAAAAGGTATCCTACCTTTCTAGCCTTTGGTTGCAATATCACACCAAACACAGGCTTTAGGGCAAGGTCTGAGTTCTTTAAACCATGCTTGTAAAGGCTTTGCTTTTGCTCTCCGTCACCATCCCCAGAATAAATGATGGAATCACAGAACCCCGGGCAATTAGGAGACCATACCTGGACTGGAAGGAATTCATGAGCCAACACATTATCATAGCTCTCATTAATAAAATAATAAACTGTGCAATTACAGTGGGTTGTACACATACCTCAGGGTATGCAGTAAGGCACAGAATTAGAAATGGAATGTTTCCAACAACCAACATCTTAAACAGGCAAGGATCCTTATCAAACAATTAGGTTACTCAAGAACTACTCCAATAACTGGCCCTTTTTGCCCAAGGTTATGCATTCTAAAATCATGTCATAAGCTTTGGTTGATCTGAGCTTTTTCCTCTTCCTTTTTTAACTTTGTTTGTAGTATTTAAAAAAGGAAAATAGCTCGTCTCCCCTCTAATCAACCCATCAGGTGCAAGAGTCTTTCAAAATTACGTCTAAAAAACTGAAAGTGCAAAGAGAAACCCAGTTATCAGTGATAAGCCAATTCAGTTTGGTGCTACCGGCCTTCAGATGGAGGACTAGATATATAGGACAGGTAGGTTACACTAGAATGAAACATCACACTAGAACCTTGCAAATCTCTTGTAAATATTGCTTTCTTGTGCCTTTTTTATGCTGAACTGTACCAGAAGCTGGAAAAAAAGAAAAGAATCTCTGAAATTATGCCACTTGAAACAAGAAGGTATCAGACCTCATTAAAAAAAAAAAAAAAAAAACAAAACAAAATGCTATCATGCACAAACTGAAATGAAATTCAAGTTTCTCACATCTTAACAAGCAGTTCCAAACCCAGACAATGGTGTTCTATTAGGGAAAGAAGCATACAGGACAGGTAAGGTACAGTCCAGGCTCCAAGCTCACAAACTTTGCTGGAACTACAATGCCCTCAGGAACCCAGCAAGTTCTTTTCTTAGATGGGTTATAACTACACACACACACACACACACAAAAGGGCACTAAAACCACAGCTCTGCCACTGTCAGATCCAACACTTGTACCTAGGACTTCATGCATTTTATATTCAAATCACAATGAAAGCACCTTGGGGTACGTAATATATCTTTACTCTTTCTTCCAAATTACCTTATACCATCTGGCAATGTAACAATCATTTTTGTTGAGAGTGCCTTTTGTTTTATATCTTCTCTGCCTGAAGTATCCAGAGGCTGTTTCCATGTAGACAGTTTTTCCAATATTCTCACCTAGTGCTACTATATTCAATGAAGAGTAAACCTCACATGCTGGAGGTTTCCATTTATAGGCTGAGACAGTCACGAGGAGCGCTATTTCAGCCCTACCAGTCCTATCTACAGCTGATGGCAAAATTCTGGCCTCATTAAAACAAAACAAAACAAACACACAACTTGCCATTCTGCAGGTTGTACTGAAGTCAGGATTTGATCCAAAATGACAGAGTTTTCATTTTATTCACAAGAGCCAAGGCAGTTCGCACGATAACACAAGCTGTGCCGAGCACAGCTTGGTGTCATCTTCTCAGCTCTGGGGCACTGATTAGAAAACTGTGAGATGAAGGCAAGATGGTTATGCACTTGACACCAGAGAAAGTGAAGGTCAAGCAACAAGATAACAAGTGTTGGCATGATGCCAGTGTTTTTTATGGTATCTTTCACTCACATATCTATTTACACAGGTACTCTGCTCATGGATTGACTTTCTGGTCACATTTCTACAGTCATGAGACCTGGCACCACTAGTTCAGCCATGGCACTGAAGTGTGTCCCCTAACAGAGGGGTGAGGATTAGTAAGCACGATGCACAAGTTGACCATCATGAACCACCAATGATGTGGCTTCAGAAATGATCCTTTAACCTTCTGACTAGGCTAAGAGTGATATGATTATGTCCTTCAGAAATGAGGATATAAAAGGAATTCTAAGTGCTTCAATTTAGAAGGCAAACATCTATCTGCAGGGTCCAACAAGACATGACCTTGGCTGAATCAGTCACAGGCAACAAAATGGGCCATGCTCAGCTACTGACTCTGCTGGCATCATTGTATCAGCAACGTACCTGGACTGGAACAGTGAATAATGCTTTAGAAAGATCACCTGGGCAGATTCTGATGCCCATTGCACCCAAGTGAAACCACAGCAGTTCAACGTAAGAGAACTAATATGATTTCTTACCTGTTAAACAAAATGTGGCTGTGTATATGCATCTATAGATATACTTGTGAAATAAATGCTAACACTCACACGTAATTAATGCAATTAATTTTATTTATTTAAAAATTTTTCTGTGATATTTAAATAATAGCAGAAGTTTAACCTACATTGAATCTAGGACAAATCTTCCTCTCAGCAACAAACAAGCCAGATCTGCAACCATGAGCTCTCATGAAGTTATTCCAGGTATACTGTACTGTGAAGGAGATAGAACATGACTGGAGGCAAAAGCTATGATCACATAAATGTATGTAAGTGTATATGTATATACTTACACATGCATGCTGAAATATTTACTCATCCAATATAGCAAAACCTCTCAATTCTCTGGTGTAATCTAGTTATTTTTATGGGAAAACATCAAAGCGGGAGCCAAAAAAAATGTGGCTTTGGCTGAAATAAAAACGCAGGTGTAATCCCATCACCTGGACGTGACACTGTCTGAATTATGTAACGAAACTGGAAAGCATGTCTCTCTGTTTTCTAGTGTGAGTCCGTAAATAGACACAAAATCTATTTATTACACTCTTGGCTTGCCAGACAACCCACTTGAGGGAGGAAAAGTTAGTCAAAATTGGTTATGGTTTCTTTTATTCCCCTGCTTGCTACTTAAGTGGGCTGAACTACTGACCAGGATCAAATGATACTGCAACAAAGTTAAATCAAAACAGTGCATAAGCAAATGTAAAGAGAAAAACCTGCAAGCATGGAGCAAGACAAGAAGGCACTGTACTCTATGTGTAAATTACCTGTGGAGTTGTCAAACAACAGAAGTTAGAGGATGCTACCAGTGAATCCAAGATGGTGCCTTCTATTGGACCTCAGTTACTCATCAAGACATGCTTGTACAACTCACAGCTGGACAGGGATTTTAAAGGCTGTAGTACTAAAATTCTTTAGGTTGACGACTTAATGCTAGAGGGAGACTTGATCTGATAAAAATAACTTATTGTAGGCAATTATAATCCACTGCCAGTCACATTCAAACCTTCCCTCCCCATCTTATTTATCTTCCCCTTGAGGCGTCATTCTCAATCAGCATACATCCAAAAATGTGTATTTAGCATCCTCGTTTTCTTCTTTAATTACTAAGGCTGTGAGAGAGAAAGAGAAAGAAAATTAAAAGGTTTCTCTCATAGTCACTCCATTTGTGGAAAATAGGCTGCATTGAAGCTTTGGCGAGGTGTGCATAAAGGAATTCCAGCGTCCCATGTGTCTTTCTCTTTCCTGCCATGCAGAGGGTGATCTGGGGAGCAAGGGAAGCAAAGTCAGGGTATATCTACTGAAAGCTACTTTGCTGTTACTACAAAAGAACAAGCAAAGACCCCAGACACACCACTGTAAAGCATCACATAGAGGACACAGACCAAAACTAAAGCAGAACTTCTTCTTCTTCTTCTACACTTATCTTTTACAAGTTGATGTGTTCAGGCCAACCTGCTGTCATGGAAGGTTCAGGTTTATCAACTCTGGATCCTGAAATCTGTATAACACAGAAGCAAAACAACCATTCCAAGGTTCTGTATAAACACACCTGGTCCTTGCTCCAAAAGTTAAGTTTTGGAGGACCTGATACGCTTCCATTTCCTTGTCTATTACTTTCTCACATCTCTGCCTAGACTGTTGATAAGAGCAACATACAGAGCAGTGAATTTTTGCACATAAAGAGATCACTAACTAATTTAATGGAATCACTGAACAGCTGTATGGTAACAGTTTTCAACTATTAGTGCACTGAACTAAAAACAAAACAGCGAAAATGAAGGTACTGTATGTCATCCTTTTGTCTCCTGACATTTCGCAGACCAAACTCCTGTCAATAACAAATCAGACCAAAGAAAGGTGCTGTGGGAACCTTTGTACCACCATGTATCAGTTCCAACTTACAACCTTACTCCTTTACAAAAACATATGGCTCAAAACTGCCCTACTAATTACTCCAAATTATGCAGTAGTTTTACTAATGCATGATTGATTCTGAAGTTTTTCACCAATAATTAACATTACTCACTATGATAAATTAGGTCAAAGATTAGTACAATTTGTGTATTTTTTTAATTAGCAATTAAGTAAATCAGAGATCAAAAAACTCAAAAAGATGTGAACAATATGCAGCAACACGTATCAAACATGACAGGTAACTTACTAGACCAACTTTATTGCCCTCTCCACAACATTTTGCCACCATACCAACCTAGAGCAGAGGTAGCAACACTGTATTCGGCATCACCCTAGCTCTAAAACAAACACCTTCCTGGGAGTTCATATTTCACTAACATCATGCTAACATCACTAACATCATTTCACTAACATCATTTCCTACTCAAGTGTGTTATACAAATGACTGCTACCCTTACGATTATCTCAAATTCCTTCAGATGTGTTAGTAACATCTTGCTAAGTCTGTATTGAAATTCAACTGTACCTCACAAAATTAAATACGTGTAGCTTATCCATTATTTAAGCCTTAAGAAAACAAAGATTCTGGCCAAGCAGCACTATGAAAATATCCACTAGCTTTTAGAGGAATTCTGCTACTATTGTAGGACCAAGCACAAAATGGAACAGGCTGCAAGTTCTGTTTGACACAATTTTGCTAAGAATGTTCGAAGTATTTATATTCCCACTGCTTTGCAGAGATTTTAAAGCAAAATCTCTTAACTTTAAGAGCCTAGTACCAGGACCTCTCCTGACAATCAAAATAGACGATCATATAACAAAGCATGAAGATGCCCACCTATATTACAGTCTGAAAGTTCACAGTCACCTTTACCAAAGTGTATAAACTTTCATTGACTTAAACAGGATAGGGAATATGGTTATAAGACTCTATGAATGTCCAGTCAAAGATAAATACCTTTTTCACTAAAGAACTACTTTATGTCAGACAAAGGCAGGAGAAAAACTTTCATAAGCAGCTTCAGAAACTGTGTTCATAAACATAACTGAATTTAAATGGGAAAAGTCAAAATTAGTTTATCTCTGCTGTTACATAAGACCATGAACTGTGCTCAATTCTCTCCTCTACAACGTTAACAAAACAGTTTTAGAAATCCCAATCTCAAGATAAAACAGTGTTCACAGAGGGCTCAGTTAAACACTGTGAGCATGGACAGATGTCAGTTAACCAGGGGCCTGCATGACACTCTCAAGTATCTCTTTTCCATTGCTAATGCTCGTACGTACAGAGAAATAAAATCACTCTCAAACCCTGCATAAACTGACAACAGTTAAAGAAAATATATCTTCCAGCAAACTGAACTATTTTAGCTGTCTTTGAAAGACAAGGAACATGAACTCTGAGCATACTTTTAGGACTTTTGTGAACAGACTACACTCAAAATGAACTACACTGAGCTATGAAGACTGCTAATAGGTGCCAGCAAATTAGTCTCTGTTGAATACTGACTTTGGTCTAAATGAAATAGTTTTTGCTCTAACTAAACAGTGTCGTGTCTTGTTGTCAAGGAACGGTTACCCCAGTTATTTAATGCTATTCTTTCTTGACACATTACATGTGTTTTGTTTTAATGCAAACCACAAATGCAAAATACATAAATACGGAGACTGGGCCATTTATCTTATTTAAACGGGAAAAAACCAATATGCAAGAAAACCTCACTGTCTAGTAAGACTAATTCTGATAATCCTGATCCTGTCCTGTCAGGTTTTTTTTAAACATAAAGCTCCTTTCTGCCTAAGCGCAGCTATTACTCTATGGGAAAATCGCTCATTAAATAATATTATTTCAACAAAATTAAGCATTCTGCTCTACTAAATTCTCTGAGATTATATCATGTCCTACAACGTGTAATTGGACATTTCTTTCAGCTTCTTAAATTGCTTATTAGAAAACATCCAGTATTACTCCATAGTCATAAATCACTTGATAAGGGGTGCACCCAAGCCCTGACAGTGCACCACCAAGCCCAGCACAGGAAAATTCCAGGCACACCTCTAGGCTTTGGGAAGGCAGGCAGGATTAGGTTAGCACAGTCAGGCCAGCAGCAATACTAACCTCTGTAGCCAAAAAGTCTAAACTTCACTACAAATTACAGAAAATAATTTGGGATTTTTCTGCTTTGTTTTTTCACTAGCGTTTTCTTATGAAGAGGGTCAAACCCTACTTTATCTCATTACCTTTAAAAGGTCACCTGACACTATAATTTCAATTCCCTTTAGCTCCTCTAGTTTTCACTTTTCCATTAAACTGAACTACACATGCAAATTGCCTAACTGCTTTCTTTTGTATGGAATTTCCAGTAAGTCGCTATCTAAAGAAGAAACTTTCTGTAGCAATCAAACCTTGAGTTATTCCTGCATGACAAAAAAGCAATTACAGCATGCTCTTCAAAAAATACCATACATCCTTTTTTTCCCACCTTTGGCAGCTTACATAAATCATATTTTAGCCAGAGCTGCAGTAGTTTATTACAACTTACTTAAGTAATGAAGTGAACTTACATTTTTAAGAACAGATATATTCTTTACAATTTTTTTTGTGCAAGCTGAAATTTCTTGTATATGAGTTGCATTTTTCAGACTCTGTAAGTATTTTAGGACAGAACTGTCAATCATAAGAAAAAAACAAAACAAAAAAATAATTTTCTGTTAAACACAAATTGAGGTGCATCAAAGCAAACCCATGTTTGCATGAAGCAGCCATAAACCCATTACCAACTACATTATTATGTTACTTATGGTTTCTATGTCATTTTTGGAAAGAACTTTTCTGTTGAGACCAAGTCTACACTGATAGAGGTAGAATTTGCATTAAAAAACTCAGAAAAATTGATATAATCACTATACAAACTACTCATATCAGTGTAACCACATACCAGGGGAATTTATATCAGATAACTACATCCACACTGGTACACTGAATTAATTTAAGAATATTATCATCTAAGTGGTACATTTTTTGGTCGGTATGCCTTGAGACCCCCATCTGGAGAAAGTGGAGAAAAAAACCACACATAATTTGTTCCTTCCTCATATATAAATCTATGAAAAAGTAAATGATAATATTCAGTTTGAAGAAACAGTAAAAGAGGCATGCCCAGGGCAGAACAAGGAAATACAGAAACACAATGTTGTGACCATAAACAGTTGTGGTTCGCACTCCACTGCTATTACCCTGGCATACAGAGAACAGAGAGCGACCGTTTTGCAGATGCATAAAACATGTCTGAAAGACAAATGAAAATAAGGACCCAGAATCCACAAAACTTCCTCAGAGCATGAAAAACCCCTGATGTTTTGATCATATTAATGGTGGTGAGAAATTAATCACAGGACAATAAACAAAAAAGACAAGAGACTCTTAATTTGACAGGCAAAGTTGCATATGATACTTGTAAGTCTTCTCTGATTATTTCACATTGGGGATTGGGAAACGCCACATCAGACTGTTTCCCCTACCCATACCCATGCCCTCTCACCCCTTTTCCACACTCATAGCTTGCGAGAGAGATTCCCGGAGACAAATCTTACTGGGGGCAACCTATTACAAATGAGTGGCTAGGGTAAAGACAATTGTTTAATTTATAAACAAAAGTTCAGAACGATAAAGTAAGAGGTGTGTGGTGCCTTCCACTTGCTATCTCAGTTAATAAAATGAAAAAAAAGGTCCAAGTAGGGACTCACTAGTTGATTATCATGGAAAAACTTTTTAATACCTCTGTATACAATGGATTTTTGCTCTCGGGCTATCAGATCAGCTCTTTCAAAAGTCCTAATTTCACCTGAGAATTAAAAATATGGCCCCAACTAATTGCTTGTTAACATTTCCTGCT
>NW_010337774.1:0-2982 GCF_000700745.2 Antrostomus carolinensis | reverse complement strand
CCTGCTGAAATAGAATAGTTGTTGCAAAGTCTTATAAAAAATGTTTAAGCCCCCAAAAAAGAAACAAAACCATACAAAGTTGCTATTTCCTATTAAAATGGCAGAGCCAGCTTGAAACTTTCATTCTTCTGTGATAATTCTGTGCTACTTTAATTAAATGTAGCATCCAAAATTACTGATTGAAACATGTGAAAAATACTATTCTACATTTTCCACCTAGCTTACCCCTCCCCTTGCTGTTTCGTCACTTCTTCAGGAACTGCTAAAGGAACTGCTAGATAGTTCCTTCTACTGAAGGAAAAAAAACCAAACAGTTAAATTACAGGAGAAAACCAAGTAACTTGAAAAATAGTTACTTTAGACTGTAACATACTACTTCAGAGACACTGTTTAAGAAATCTGTTAAGAAAAAATAACCTGCCTCTTTAAATAGAAGAATTTTTAAAGCAGTTTCCTCATAACTTATCAGACCTTTTCCAAATAACAAAGGTATGCAGCCTGTGCACTCAACACTGCTGTGGAGCTCACAAGAGTATTAGCAACTAACTCTTGCTGAAGACTTTAACCCATCAGACCTAATAATAATTGTGTACTCCTCCTTCTAGGAGGACCAATAATTTAAAACCACACAGTGTCAGGTTCAACTCTTCTCAATGACTGAGGTAAGATGGATAAAACATTTTCCTCTCTTTACCCTGTGTGAAAGTCACTAACATGAAGAACCAACTTTTGCTGGGCCTGATTTATGTTAGGACCTAAGACAAGCAGAGAAAGTTAGTACTGGGCTCTGGCAATTCACTTGGAATTCTTATGCAGAATCAAGTGAGAAATACACGGAAGTAGTAACTGCTGAGCTCTACTTACAGAGCTGGACGGATAACTATCAATATCACCAACCATAGCTTATTACAAAGTTGCACCATACTCAAATTCGAAAGGCAGCTTGCCATACTTCATAATACAAGTCACATAACTGTGACTTGTACATTCTACAGTAACACTCAAATAGCAACCATTTTTCTCTTTGATGGGTAAGTATTGCAGTATTTTGCTAGGTAAACCACTTCTGCCAGACACAGAGCTCCTATATTCCCAGTACCTTACCCAATATGGTTCAATTTTTAAAGTAGTAACTGCCCCTGCTGATGACTCAAAAAAAAATGAGGAGAGGGACATGCAAAATGGTACTCATTACTTTCACTTTTGTTTAAATCCAATTCACCTCAATTCTTTTAAAAACAAGCACCTAAATAAACAAATAAACAAAGAAGTTTGGCAAAATGCTCAACAATAAATTTCCTGCTTTAAAAACTTCCAGCTCAGTTACAAACACGCAGACCAGTGTCATAAGTTTACTCGTATAACCAAGTCCAGCCAATGGTATTAGAAATAGTTAAAAGTCAAAAAAGAATGGCCTTGTAGGGTGCCACCACATAAACTAAACATGATATACTGCCAAACACTCAAGCAGACACATGTACCATTATTCAGCAAGGACCACATGAATGCATATGGCTCTCTGTTTTGTCTTCATAGTAACAAGAAGGTTTGTAAACAGATCTCACATATGAGGCAATCTAGTCACTTGAGAATCTAAAAATCTGCCTTTGTAAAGAAGCGTTCCGCACTGTTGCCACACAATTGGACTTAGATACACAATTAAAAGTCCTCTACATTCATGTTTTGGGACAAGTGCTGCTCAAGTTTATTCTTATCCATAGCAAGGATGCTTTAATATGCCACCCCAGCCAGGATGTATATGCCTGCTATGCCAACAACCATTGGAAAATAACGTCAACAGAACACCCTATAAAACATTCAAAATTTGGATTGTTCTATCAACAAAAGTAACAACACCCTGCCTTTGCATCATACCACCGCTGCCTTTGCACAGCTGAAAACCACAGTAACCTTACATGTATTTACAGATGACATAGAAACTCACATAGAAAAAAATGCTCACAGCTTAATCTACGGCATTAACAATTTTTGTTTTTAAAAGAACGAGGCAAAGCAAAAAAATCATGAGGAAAGCTTCAGATAATTCATATCTGAAGTTTCAGAAGCATCTCCTGACTGGAAGGATAAGGAAAGATTTAACATCTAACTGTAAATAAAAATAACCCCCAGGTTACAAGGCATCTATCTAAATATGTCCACATGTTGCAAACCTAACAGGCAGAGACTCTCCTATCTTTAAAAACAGATGCACATTTTTAGCATGTCTGCATATCACTTTCACTATCAAAATACTGAGGATTCTGCACTGCGTCCTCATAACCTGAGGAGCAAACTCCTCCGGGAGCCAGTGCTAATTCACAACAACAACAGCATTCCAAACCCGGGCCCACTGAACCTCTGCCTTGTTAAACCACTCGTTCCTTCAATTCAGTAATCGCTGTCATTACTCGGTGTCCCCAGAACTCCCGCCGACGACCGGAGCCCCCTTGCGCTGGGAGCTGCACCGACACGGAACGGACGGTACCGCGGGCGCCCACCGCCCCGCCGGGCACAGCGACACAGACCTGTCGGCTCCGCGTCTGCTCTGCCCACCCCGACCGCGGCATTTACTTCTTTCATAATAACTTGGAGTATAGATTTATTGAGGAGGGGTGGGGGTGAAGTAACACCCTTGACTAAGGAGGCATAAACTGTTTTTTACATTATTTAATAACGTACAAAACCAGGCAGGCTCTGTATTAAAGTTGACTTCATTTTCAAATGAGAGAAGGGAAATTGTTTAAACATTTCTCCTGAAACTCATTAGTATTTCTATTAGTTTAATTTAAAAGGATACTCAAGAATTATTGTAATAATAATTAAAAAAAAAAAAACTTGGAGTAAAAGTTTAATTTCTGCAATTACCATATAAAAAAAAATAACACCTCAAAACAACGTTTGACTACTACTGCCAGCTAATAAGAAAAACAGGGCACTCTTTTTCTGGGAAATCAAGCTCGGAGGGCTTTTATCGTTGCCCTG
>NW_010337773.1:0-760 GCF_000700745.2 Antrostomus carolinensis | reverse complement strand
CATGGGATTTTGGGTCAATTTGAGGAGATTTCGTGTCAATTTGATGACATTTTGGGGCAATTTCATCAGATTTTGGGGCAATTTGTTGGGATTTCGGGTCAATTTGTTGGGATTTTGGGTCAATTTCGTGGGATTTTGGGCAAATTTGATGAGATTTTGGGGCAACTCGATGTGATTTCGGGTCAATTTGAGCAGATTTTGGGGCAATTTCATGGGATTTTGGGTCAATTTGAGGAGATTTCGTGTCAATTTGATGACATTTTGGGGCAATTTCATCAGATTTTGGGGCAATTTGTTGGGATTTCGGGTCAATTTGTTGGGATTTTGGGTCAATTTCGTGGGATTTTGGGCAAATTTGATGAGATTTTGGGGCAACTCGATGTGATTTCGGGTCAATTTGAGCAGATTTTGGGGCAATTTCATGGGTTTTTGGGGCAATTTGAGGAGATTTTGGGGCAATTTAGGCCAATTTGGGGGGATTTCACATCAATTTCATGGGATTTCGGGTCCATTTGGGGGGATTTTGGGTCAATTCGATGCAATTTCGGGGCAATTTCATGGAATTTTGGGGAAATTTGAGATTTCGGGGCAATTTGAGGAGATTTTGGGTCCATTTCGGGGGATTTTCGGCCAATTTGATGCCATTTCGGGGCAATTTCATCAGATTTTGGGTCAATTTGGGGGTATTTTGGGGCAATCTGATCAGATTTTGAGTCAATTCAATGCAATTTTGGGTCAATTTGGGGGGATTTTGGGTCAA
>NW_010337772.1:58436-92631 GCF_000700745.2 Antrostomus carolinensis | reverse complement strand
GCTTTTGGGGCAGCGCAGCCTTCGTTTTTAAAGGGAGCTGAATTAAGTTTGGTCGGTCGGATCCCTTTTCTGCGCGTCTTGGTGTGGGGCTTGAGAGGAAAAATATGTCACAGCGGCAGATGACAGTCGGTATCAGTTTATCTCACCCAGAAATCTGTGGCGTTTTGCCCTTGCATGGAACGCAAAGGAAGGGCTGCAGAGGGCAGTAAAATTCTTGCTCCTTACAGAGTTTTCCTGCTGTCGGTGATTTGAGGCAGGCTGTTTGCCTTACTGTGCACTTCTGAAGTAAGGAATGGGGATTTGAGGGGTCTCTGACTTTTTTTTTTTAAATAAATATCTTCTAATGGTCTTCTGGAAAGCCTGTGTGTCAAACAGAGCTGGTGATCTCAAAGAGCGAGGATGAGTAGGTTAGTATAATCTAATGGATTCTCTTCCAGAGACACTGCACATAACAGTGTTTGCTTAAACAGAATCCTGCTTTCTTGCTTGTTATGACCAAACTTTTGTCTTAAAAATCGCAGGAAATGCTTGCAGGATTATCTAAATTTAGAGTTAATTGATGATTTATTTCCTTTTGGTATTTGTATTAATTGTTTTTTTGAGCTTTTTTGTTTGTTTGTTTAAAGTGCCATTCCTACTAAATACAGAGCTAATGTGAGGCCAGTAGTGGTGATGCCTCATAATTCAGTTGTTTAATGCCTAAATGTTTCAGTTTTGGAGTGCTGTGTTCAAAATACAGGTTCCACACCTTATCTTATTCTGGTTTGTTAACTTGGGTGTTTGTCCATCAGGGCTGAAGGAACCAGTGATGGAAGTGGAAGTCCGTCAGATGCTAAGGTTGAGGTACAGTTAGGTGTGGAGATGTACACGATGCTCACCTACAGTCAAGGCAGCAGAACTTGGGCTTGACAGTGTTTATGACAATTTCATACCTTTTGGTCATGATACAATCTACAACTTGTTTAGAAGTTGCACATTCTTATTTTTGTAATTCCGTTTCTTGGGGTAAATCATTCACAATAGCAAGGGTGGCATAGTGGTGGGCCCAGATTGAAGGACTGCTGAAATTTACAAAAACAGAACTGTGAACTGGCCAAATCTTGCCAGGCTACAGCTTCAGAAAGGTTGAATTTTGTAGTTCAGTCTGCATTTGGAATTCCAGACATACCGGAAGAGGAAAAAAAATGCTTTTAAAACCTTTTTCCTGAGCCTTTATCTTCCTGTGGCTAACAACTGGAAGGGTGAGTGGAGAGAGAGGTGGGGTTCATCCTTATAGTTTCCAGTCAACGGATAAAAGTAACTTCAGGCGGAGAGAAAGCTTGCCTATACGGACTTCCAGACACAGGATGTTGGGCAAAATCCTTTGGAGCCCTGCCCAGAGTTTCACCTAAAAGTGCTTTAGTATAGCCTGGCTCTGCTTGCATTTGTGATTAAAATATTCCTGAAGTTTTAGATCTGTTTCTCCCCCACTTGAATAAAGAATACCCTTTTTAAGTAGCTGTGGAATCTTAGTCATTTTTTGGGTGCCTGATGATATAAAAGGGGCAAGCAATTATGAGTGTCTGAGCCACAAGAGCTCATATTAATAACCTTGTCTTTATTTTGCACATCCAGTACATATGCCATTGTTTTGACAGAAAATTCAATTTTGTAAAGGAGATGCAATTGAAGTGAAGTGGTGTAGTTCTCTGTAGGTCTGTGCTGTACATTTGAAGTTAAAGGAAATCTTTCTTAACAGTTGTTTCCTTTAGATTTCATGCAAAGCAGTTAAGATTTTACTGAAAATTTTACTTAAGCCAGTTGTGGAAACAGAACTCCCAAAATGACTCACTGTAACACTCAATTTGTATTTTTCACTTGTACTTCAAAGAACAGCTTAGAATGTGGAATGGGGGTTCAGATGTTGTTCAGAAAAAATGGATATTTGTGAAGCATGAACCATTTTTGTGTTCTAGCCCTTCTTAAAAAACCTCTGAAACCGAAGTGAGAGACTTTCTATTTTAATTTTTTATTCGGTTGTTAAAATATGTCACTGTGATATTTGAGTTGCCTTTTTTTTTTTTTTTGGCAATTGTCAATGTATTCTTAAGTGTTCCCAAACACAGCCAACCACACAGGGATGTATTCTACTTACTCAGCTGTTTCAACCTGTCAGAATACGAGTTGTAACCTTCCTGATTTCAGATGAAAAATTTATAAAAGCTGTTACAAAATTACAGTAAACAAGATTACTTACAAAGTGTGCCTGGAAATCGGATTACTTTTCTTTCAGACAAGGTACTGCTATCATTAATGAGAGAGGTTTCTAGGGAGATTTTGCTTTTGCTTGTTTCAGAAAAATACTGTGATTCTGACCTTTGTAATTAAGCACTCTTGTCTTCTCAAACACTAGATACAAGACTCCCGAAGTCTGCTTGAAAGATGACCATTCAGAGCTTGGAGTTTTAAATAATATAGCAATAGTATCAACCTTTGAATTTCCTGTGTCAAAGTATCCTCTGTATTTTTTTGTACCTGATGTGAGCTGAAAACTGACAAACTGAGATCAATCATCCATGTTTAGCTGCTGCTTTAATCAATAGAGAGTAAATTATTTTCCCAAACCTGTGAAAGCCTTCCAGTGCTTAGAAGTGCCAGAGGTCAGCTTCATTTACTGTTGATTATTGTCTTGGTCTTTCAATATAGTATGTAGAACAAACTCATTATTTGCTCTCCTCTCCCTTTTTAGTAGTAAAAACTTTGGACCATTTTTAGTGGTATCTGGAACAGTTTTGTCTCAGGCCAGAGCCTATCTATTATAACTGCAATTTGTAGGAGAAAAAAAAATAATTAATAATGTAAAACGTAAGTATATCTGAAATACTTGCAGATGTGGTGTTTTGTTTCTTACGTGGTTAAACAAAACTCTGACTGAAAACAGGGATGATGCCCAAATTGTACAATTTATTGGAAGGCCATAACTTTCCTTTATCCTATGTATTTTCCAGACATAAAGAGTGCTCAGTCCATAGATACAGGCTTCAATAAAAAACTACATTTCAGGTATATTAGAATCTTTTAGCACTTGTGGTATAAGTGGGAGAAGACCTAAGTCTGTCAAGATCTTTCTGTCCATTTTCCCAAACTCAAGGTCCACCAATCTGCTGCCAGACACACATGTGTTTTCTTTTAGACTGGCCCATGCCCCTTGCTCAAAGACTGTGAGCCTGCTATATGGTGTTTAACACTAGTCTGCAGCCCGTACATGGCTCGTGAATCCTGGCTGCTGCATGTGACCTTGTAAAGCTCTTAAGATATTTTTGCCGATGTGTTGATATGGAGCTTCATGCTTCTTGATGGTATCATTGGCCAAGTGAAGCATGTGTTGAGTGAAAAGTGCTTCTACAATGTGACATTCTGATGCCTTCCCTCTTCTAAAGCCCTGTCAGATGGCTTCTGGTTAGCTGCCTAATGATTGTGGAGCAGAGGTTTTACTTATCCCCCTCAGCCACTTCTTTGAAGTTCCTGAAAAGTTCATGATCATGCTGATAGTCTCAGTTATGATTCCTGAACCTTTTTACTGATTCATAAATCCTGGAAACTGAAAGTCGGTTGCATACCTACATCACTGACATGCCCAAATACCTTCTCTAGCAAAAGTTGGAGAAGGCAATCATTCTTGAAGGGGGACTTCAATTAACCGGGGAGGTATACCTGCAACATGGCAGGTGTACATTCTGCAGGAACTGGTGTTCTGGCATCAGACTGACCAAATTTACCTTCAGCGAGTTGTGTATGGAAGCAGAGGTAGCTGCCTCATTCCAAAGGAACACACTAAAACTTTTTAGCTGCCAACTTGGCTAGCAGGGAACTGTCTCTGTGCAAAGAGAAGAGGATCAGAACAGTCTTGTAAGCCTCCTGGGGCTTGAATTGGGGTATGCCGTTTCTTTGGGCCCTTGGTCAGAATGACAGCAAATCCTCCCTCCCTCTAGGAGGTCTTACTCTGTCTAAAAGAAATCCATGCTGCTTCTGATGAAAACTGGACATCAGCCAAACCCTTCCAGATTTCCATCATCAGAATCTCATCCTGGAATGGAGGGGTAAAGGTCTTCAAGTCCATGTGGAAAAAGTAGCTTTGGAAGACATGTTCCATCATCCTTATCTCTATGTCTCAAGTGATTAGGTGTCTGCTGCACACCTCTGGTAGTGTTCTCATCAGTACTCTGGATCTGAAAAATTCATCCATCTGCACCAAAAGGTCGGCACACTGACATTGTGGTGATGTTACATCCGTATTCATGAGATGCTCTGTTATAACCTAATTGCATAGAATAATGCAGCAGTATTGTAAGTTCACTTGTACTCTCAATTTTTGGAAATATTTTGAGATCAGCTCTGTGTTATTTAAAGCTTTTTTTCGGTTCAAGAATACCAACTGTCTTCCCAAAGTCACAGAATACCCAAGGTCTGAAAGCATTCCTTGGAGTCCGTGCAGACTGAAAGTAAGCCAAAGCATCTGCTATGCTGTCTTCAAACTCCAGCATATGCATTCCCCCAAAAAGAAAGCTAAGTTGCAGCAAAGGTAATGAAGTAGGAAAATCCTCACTAATTGAAGGACAAGCAGAGACAGGGTTGTTTTCATGCTTGATGCTGTGATTGTTGTGCCCAGAAGGTATCCTACCTCTTATTGCTACTACCAAGATGAGGGAGAATTCAAAACAAACATTAGTGTGTTTATAATGCCTTTTCTTTCCATAATTCCAGATATAATTGAGCATACAATTCTGCTTTCAAGTCCTCTGTTAAAACGTTCCATGGGTAGATCCTATGTCTCTATTTTTTTTGTTGTTGTTGTTGTTGTCTCTAGGCTCCATAATATTACAATATATTCTTCCAGCTATAGTTGCTGGCTGTTTGGCAGCTATAGTTGCTGGCTGTTTGATACAGTCTTAGGATATTGCTGTCCCTGACAAATGTTCCTTCCAGTAGTATCTTTGGTTGTCTGAGCATGACTTCTGTAGCCAGTATTACCTCTTTAGTCAGGCCCAGCCCATAAAGGTTGCTGCATCTTCCTGTCTGAAGCAGGAATTGCTTGGTTATGTGTCTGATTTAATTCCTCAGTACTACATCAGTCTGGACCTTTTCTCGTTTCATTTGCTAATGACACTCCCAGTGCATCTGTGGTTACTTTAAATGCTGCTGAGAGCTTGTCTCATTTGCCAGTTCCTAATGAGCCTCGAAGCAGAGAGCCATCAAGATTAAGAGATGCCGGTGGCAACCTCACTTTGCATACCTCTGTTTTGTCCTTTGTATTGAATAACCTGAATGCTGAATAAGAACAGGATAAAACCATAGGTATGGCTATGTTGGAAAAATACTTAGCCTTGAACTTTAATCTTAATAAATTAAAGTTTTGTGGATAGCCTGGCAATGGAAAGCTTATTTAATGTCACAAATTGTGACTCAAAATGGTGGACCCACACCTCTTAATCATTACTGCAGCTGACAAAAATGACAAATAACATACCAGCTAGAGCTGTTATTTTCTGAGGTGCAATGGGAATAAGACAGATGATGGACTGGGCTACAGTTGTCTGCTGTCTTTATCAGCATCAAGCCAGGTATGTGGGTTCACAAATCACATATTGCAACTTCATAGTGGATCTGCCATGGACCTGTGAATAGTTGTCTGCTTATCTTGCCTAAAATTTTTTAAATTGGTTTCAAGTTCCTTGTTGTGGACAAAGATATCTCACCTATTTGTTGGGATCTTAAAACTCCTATAAAAATGGTGAATAGGTTTCTTTCATTGAGCCTTCAAGAGGTCTCCTAGGATAAGAACATCACAATTCCTACATTTATGCTGTGAATAAGAAAATATCTCTTTATAATGGTAGCAGTCACTAGAACCTTCCAGACTGCACCGTGCATCACTCCAAGCTGATGGCAGCATAGACATTTAACAGAGGTACAAGTGATCTGCAAATCTCTTGAGCAGCTGCGTGTGCCAGCCTCATGGGAAAAAAGTGCAGCTGAACGCTTGCAGTGTTTCATCCTGTGCCTGCATCCTCAGTCACAGCCAAACTGTGATCCCAAACAAGCTGTGTGCTGCCACAGTGGCTTCTGCATCTTTCAGAAAGAACTGAGTGAGCTCAAGCCTTATTGGTGTGTGATGGTGAGAAGATGCCAACAGATTAAACTTACGGTTTTGGGGATCTGGACCCCAAAACAAGAAGTGAAATAGCATAGTTCTGCCCTTTTCCTGTCTTCTCTTTTTTTCTTTGAGAATCATTCCTGATCCTACTTAAAAAAAAAAAAAAAAAAATCACATCTCCACACATTTTCTTCTTCAGAACTTTTATTTTTGTATCTTGAATAAGCAACCTCCGGACAGTGAAACTTATTCAGATGATGCTGAAAATTTAAGGGACTATTGCACCATCTGTGCAGAGGAGTGTGAGCCTGCCTCTACACTTATCCTCCCTGTTGTCTGTTTTTCCAGCCTGTGTAGAAACGTTTTCTTTATCTCTTGTCTCTAAACAGAACTCTTGTCCTTAGTGGTGCCTGTATGATATAAAAGTCCCATGCTGTTCTTGTTGAGAACCTGTTCCAGGCTTGTGTCTGACAGAAGCAGAGGAAGCCACACCCATCACCACTGGCCTCTCAGCCTTGCTTTCAGATCTGTTGTCTGAGCATTCACTCCCACCATCCATGATTCTAGATTTGAACTTTCTCTAACCTGGAAGATGTGTTCCAGAGTGCAGGAGCAATGGCTTCTGGTTGCCTGCTGAGTATGCTCCAGAGGGCAGCTAGAGTAAGATGGGCTCTAGCCTGGATATGTTTCCCTTATAGCTTCAGGTGCAACCAGTCTGGTGTTTGATCATTGGATAGTCCCATGTGATCCCATGTTGGCTGATGGCTTTTCAGAGCCACTCACTGGAGTTTGCAAAAGTAGTTAGAACTTGCTTTTTCCACCTGCCTCCTCAGGCAGCTGAACTGTGTGCTGTAGGACCTCTTAAAGAGCCCAAAAGCTATGGCATGTGCAGTGGACCTGCCCACTGACAATAGGTGGGATTGCTGTCCTTCTATTCCAGGTAAAATTTCCCCATCCATGTCTCCAGTTTGATAGTACTTTGATCAGCCCTGCAGGAAAGTCCTAGGAAGCCCATATTCCCCCAGCTCCTTTTCCAGTAAGACTGAATTCAGGCTGAAAACTTGGACACCTCATTTCTCCTGAGAGGTGTGTTAGGAAAACAGATGCTCTTTGAACTTGTCTCAGCACCTGCTTGCTAGTGCTTCTGCTCTCCTAGAATCATTTAGATTGGAGAAGATCCTTCAGATCATCTAGTCCAACTGATAACCTAACACTTCCAAGACCATTAAACCATGTCCCTAAACACCACATCTACACGTCTTTTAAATACTTGCAGGGATGGTGACTCAACCATTCCCCGGGCAGCCTCTTCCAGTGCTTGATAATCCTTTCAGTGAAGAAATTTTTCCTAATATCCAATCTAAACTTCCCCTGGTACAACTTGAGACCACTTCCTCTTGTCCTATCACTCATTACTTGGGAAAAGAGATTGGCACCCACCTCACTACACCCTCCTTTCAGGTAGTTGCCTCCCCTCAGCTTCCTTTTCTGCAGACTGAACAACCCCAGTTCCCTCAGCTGCTCCTCATAAGTCACTCCTCTTGCTTTATATACCCTGGCAGGTGGATGGATTCCCTTTCTTTGATGCAGCCCACTGTGGTGGTCCTTTCTAGTTTCCCAGTGGACTGAGCACGGTCTACTCTGGTCAAGACCAAAGAGGAGGTAGGTTGTCCAGACCAGTAGCTGGTCCTGTGAACCCCACTGGTACCCTGCTAGCTTGTGCCAGAAAGTAGCCATAGTCTTTCACTTGGGCTTGTTTTCTGCCCCAGAGAGTCCAGGCAATTTCCAAGCTTGACTGGGAGATGATGGGATTTTAGACACTTTTTCAAGTGATGCAACATCTGTTTAACACCAAAACAATTTACCAGATTGTTTTTGGTTTTGTTGATTTTTATATTTTCTTACCTGTACCTTAATGAAAATGGAGTAAGAGTACTGGTTAAATAAGTCCTCAGCTAGCACGGAATAGAAATACCGGCATTTGCAGAATCTCTTTTGCTCTGTTTCCTATGAATGTGTCTGAAGTTTTCATCCTTTATAGAGCTGTTGTTTGGCACAGTTGTATTTCAAATGTAAGTTAACATGTTGGTTATCATTATTTGAAATTTTATCATTATAGAAGTAATACCCCTTTGCAGAACGTGGACCTGATTCTGGAGTCAAAAATGAAATAAGAAATCTCTTTGGTTTGAAGTCAGTTGAACTGAGAGACATATGAGAGTGTGGAAAGTGTCCTTAGGGGACTAAACTTTAAGAACATTTTCTGTGATAATAGCAACTGTGTTCAGTAAGTAATTACAAAAGCTTAGGAAAAAATTGAAAAGTAATTACACAATGACAGTAGTGACTTTTCAATATTAAAACTATTTTTCATGTTACCTTATTATGCTGATATGTTAAATCTGTGCAATATTCTTGCAAAATGTATTTTAAAAAGACCTGGTAGAGAAAGAAGCCTAAGCTTTTTCTTCATTGAACAGACCTTTAGAATGAGCGCTGTTCCTTCATGTGCTTAAACTCATGTGCTCCCTGGTTCATATTTTGTGATCCTTACTTTTAAGCAAGTACCACTTTGACATTTTTCTTGATTACAGACAGATTCTCAAGTAAAGTGGTGAGGTAAAGCCACCTTTTAGCTTTGATTTAAAAGTGACAGCCAAAGTATGTAACTGTTGGTGTTAAATAACTCAAAGAATCAAACAAGTCCTTCAGTATTTCTGACTTCCACAGGTCTGTATGGGTATAAGGAAGGCCATAATTTCACTTTTAATAAGTGTTACAGTGCAGATAATCTGAAAAACATCTTTGAAACCTGTGAAGTAATGTATTATCCATAATGTTTAACTGACAGAACTCTTTCAACAATGATATATTTTGAATATATTTAACTGCAAAGCATACATTTTTCATAAGTGTTTTACTCCATTTATCTTTGTGTATCTACATTTTAGGATGTTGCATAAAGAGCAGTTGTACTTATTTGAGAGTTTCTTTAATATTATTCTGATAATAAGAAAAGGAAGAATTTTGAGAACATCTGAAAAACAAGATAAATGAAGTTGTTAAGCCACATTTTTGGAGAGGAATTCAGAACCAATACATGTAGAATAAGGTGTGCAAGAAGGATATGTTGATCACTACATTTACACTAAAAATAATCTAAATTATATGAGTAGGTGCTAATTAGCTCTGGAGCCTGAAGTAATTAGTTTAATGAAAGTACAAACTTCTGCTCACTTTGCCGCATATTGTCTCAGCCCTCTTCTGAAGGGGACTCTTCAGGGAGCAGAATGTAATTAACTGCCATTGCTCTTTGGGACGTGGCTTATCTTCTGTGACTGCCAGAGGGTGTCATGGGGTAGGAGAATTTTATAAGTGGACCAGCTGAGTGTTGTGGCCACTAGTAACTGGGTTGGACAATCTTGTTTTTCATAGGCTATTAAATGTCTTGAAGTAGAGCTACTTTTGATAAATACCAGCCCGAGAAAAGATTGAGAATGGTGCTGGATGGCACTGAAAGGCAAGACAGTCCCATTCATGTTCCCTCACCTGCTGTGGGCTTCTGACCCCCACCTTATTAGATAAATGATTGTATGCACTGTCAGTTTTTATGTGACATGTGGCTAACAAGATGAGAGGATACAAATCAATTGAAAATAAATCAAGAGAGATAAAACTGCTGACGTGGCAAATGAGGGTGTATAAATAAATGGGAAAAGCTGCTCACTGTTCAGGTTGGGTGCATGGGGTTTGCACAGGGCATATTTATGTATATAAAATATACAAGCACACACACCCTGATTCTGCTCATTATGTTTTTGGCAGGGATAGGTGTTTGTCCTCTGTTCCATGGCATACAATACAGTAGGAATGGTCACAGACTGATGGGGTTCCCTGGCTACATATTTGCATGCAGGCAGCTCAAGTAGAGGTTGTTCTCTGTTGGTCTGAGAAGGACAGTACTTTTAAAAATCAAAAGAGCTGTAGCAGAGGACAGTTGTGCTCACTCTACGCAAAGAAGCGGAACCTTAATAACAAATGGTTACTCCATTAGTATCTAGCCACTGTGTTGAAGCTTTGACCATCCTTGGAAACCTATCCTTTCTAGTTCTTCTGTATTCATTTGGAAGTGGTGGTGGTGGTAGGACCAGAATTGTTTATGGTGTTCATCATGCATTGAGGTGGCATAATGATGTTCTCTCTTGTTTATTCTTTTCCTGTATTCTTCAGTTTGGGTTGTTTTTTGGCTGCTGGTGAGCACCAAAGTGATGTTTACATGGGTCTACCTATGACAAACACCAAATATCTGCATTTTTACTTGGAAATAATAGTCAACCAAGAGCCTGTTGTCGTGCGTCTATAACAAGGATTATTTTGTCTGAGCTCCGTCACTTCACATACACCTCCACTGAAATTCTTCTGCCATTTTCTTGCTCATTAGTGACTATTATGAGATCCCTTTTAATTCTTCATAGTTTTCCCTCATCTTTGTTAGATTGCTATTTACCCCCTTTCCCAAATTGTTTATGGATATGTTGAACAAAATATACCCTAGAATTCCTGAGGACTTTTGTGGGCACTTTGAGACCTTTGTTTTTAACAATTTTTCCTAGGATAGATACCAGACCTGCTGGTACTTCCCTTAGTCTTTGAGAGGGAACCCAGGAGAGATGGGCATCACACTGCATTCCTGTCTTTGCATACTGGGGCACTTTGGGGTGGAGGTTACGTGTTACTACAGTTTTAGCTCTTTCTCCTTTGAGTCCCATTGGCCCTTTCTGGTGAACCCTATCTGCTTGTGGTAATACTTTTTACATTTCATGTTCTTGTTTTTGTCTGTAATGCCTTATACTGATACTTCAATTTGAGACAGATCTTCTGATGTGTTCTCCCTGTATAGAATATTGTGGAATGAGAATTATCCCATGCTGAATACAAATACAACCCCCCCCCCAAAAAAAAAAACCAAAAAACCCACAACTCTTTCTGCTACAGTAATCTCTTCTCTAACTGTTCTTTTTCATACCTGCATCATCTGTTTGCTTAAATTCCTTTAGCAGGCTGCCAACTCCTATTAAGTTTCAAGAAGAACATACTACTTATTTTATACTCTTAAATATTTCTCAAGCTCTTGGCCTGCATAATTGAGTCTTTATATTAACCCTGATAAATTTTATGATTTTTATGATCCTTTCCATTATACCCTTTTTTTTTTTTTTTTTTTTTAATTTTTTTTTTTGAAACCGTTTTTAGGAGCTTTGCTGCTTGGCTGTTCAGTCATTCTGGTTGTGTTTTGGTCTTTCTCAGGTCGTTTTTGGGAATTGATTAGCTTTTAGCCTGTGCTTCTGAGTTGTATAGAGTCTTCAGGCCACCTACAAAAATTTTAATCTGTAAGCTTCTAGCTTCCCCTTTCAATTTTAGTGTTTGGGTTTTGTTTTACATTTGTTTGTTTAACAAGCTTTGTCATTGTTATAAATCAGCTCCTCAATAGTAATATTTATGAAACAAGTTCTTTTCACTTCTTGAGATCAGATTGCATGTTTTCTCTTTCTTCATGAGTGGCTTTTTTGTTTGTTTCTTGGTTTGCTTGTTTGTTTGCTTTGTTTTTCAGCTATGCATGAGGCTGAAAATGTGGTCTCGGCTTCCATCTGCTGTTGCAATCCTTAGCCAGTGTAGCTGGGAGTCCTGAAGTATCCCCTTGACCTGTTGGGTTTCTTCTTTGACAGTCTTTCTTACCTCTGCATTTCACAGAATCTCAGATAGTTTCCGTCCTGGTTGGATGTCTAGTCGTCTAGGTCGTTTATTTTGATGAGCCTTTGCTGTTTGATCTATTTTTTTTTGGTTCATAGGGACTTTGTGCTATTTGTTGGTTCTCCTAGGTTGTTAATACATGCCTTTATTCAATCCCTGCTGAATTGTATGGCTTTCAGTCTTTTCTGCTTTTTCAGTATTCTGCTGATGGTCTTTTTTCCACCAGGTTTTCAGTAAGACTATTGTGTAAATAATGTTGTTTTAACAACAGGCATTTTAGTTCTTCCATCTAGCCTCCTAGGCTTTTAGTGTTTGCATAGAAGAGTGCATACTTTCACATGGGTGTTTTACGTCTTTACAAAATTTTTAAAAAGAAAGTCTGTCCTGGATTTTCTTTGTCATTTCCTTTTTGCCTGAGGTTAATCAAATTCCATCCTTTCTTTTAGTTGAGAATTACAGGTCTCCATGACATTACTGCTTCTCTTAAACCACGTACTATGTTTCTATAACCTCTTCAGTTTTAATGTTTTCCTATGACCTTTGAAGTGCCAGCAAACTCACTCTTTTCTGGTTTAGATTGAGTTCAGCTACCTTCTAGAGGCTCCCTCCCTATTCACAAAATTTCCCTGTTTCTTTGAATTCCCTTTTTAACACGTTTTCTTTGCTGCTTATTGAACTTTCTCTTGTCAACCTGTCTTGTTTTTGGAGCATTTCTGGGAATGCTACCATAATTCTCTGCTTCTTCACTAGCAAGCAATATTTTGCCTCCAGAACTTTTCTTTTAACCTTCTTTATGTTACTGCTATTTGCAAAGCAGCCATGGCCTTTTACTCTTCGTCAGCACCTTCAAGGAGCCTTTCCAAACCCTCTGTGAGGTCTGATGTTTTTGCATTAAGCAGAGAAGTCTGTGATGTCTGATCTGCCAGAGTTTATGTTCCTGATAATCGTTACTTCAACACTGAGGCAGGAGAGGTTCACTCACAGCTATCAGGCAAACTTGGAAAAATCTGGATGCAATTGTTTTCTACTGAGTGAGAAGATGAACAATATCTGTATGTAGTTGGACTCACTAAAAAAAATCCACTGGCAAAAAGTGCTTGGCACTGTATTCAAGAACGTAGGTGGTAAGGAGGGTGTTCACAATACCTATGTGGTTGGTCACTGTAGTATCCCTATTAGTCCTCTGTGCTAACTAGGGCGGGCCCTGTAAAGTCAAAGAAGAGTTCCTATTGATTTCAGCAGAATTATTGCACTGTTACAAAATGCCATATTTCTCATGGGGGGGATGGAATTTTACAGCGCACATTGTTCATGACTTTCAAACTTGAGGAGAGGCTCCAGGTGACCAGAATGTAATCTGAAGGATTTGAATGAAATCTTACTACTTTAATAATGTCACAATATACTGATAAATACAAAAAGATCTAGAATATAACCATAAATGCAGAACTGCTTCTTGATGTTTATATGTGACATCATCCAGCAGCTTGGCAGTTGTAGAGCTGGTCAGAATTACCTGATACATGTGATGTCCAAATTGCTGGACTGATTGGGGACCAGTGAGGAGGCAAATATGACCATGTGCTAACAGCAAGTATAGACTGCACATCAAAATCATTAACAGAGAGAACTGAATTTCTCAAGACGACAGACATCATGAAACAACTGGATTTGAGCCTGATGCTGTTATCATTGATCTACTAAGACAAACAGGGAATGCTGAATCAGAGGGAAAAAATCTCAGGTATGCAATTACATAGGGCCTTAGTGAAAATCCAAAGCTTTGTTGACACGAACTTCAGGAAAATTTGATTAAAAGGTACAGTTCAATTATAATTGAAAATTATTCTGCTAGTGTCCTTGAACATGTTGCTTAAAGCTCAATAAAAGCTTAAAAAAACCCCCCAAAAACACAAGAAAGCTTTTAACCAGGCAGCTAAACAAGAAAAACAAGCAAAGCTTTGCGTTATAGAAGATAAATGGTGGGCACAAAAGGCAGAGGAGGTTTTTCTAAGTTGTGCGTCCAGAAAATACCATGTGGGCTTGGAAACAGCATCTGGCCTTAGACACTGCGCCATTTCTGAAGTGAAGATAGACTAATAATGATGGAATTGGTGGAAAAAAAAAAAAAAATCTGAGGTGGCAGGACAAAACTTTACAGTTGTTGTCCTAAATGATGAAGTCCTAGATGAATCTGTACAGCTACTTGGCCAAGAGCAGGTCATGGCACCTCCTAATAAAACAGATTTTTCCAGCTGTCTGGCAGATGGCACACAGTGCAGTCAGCCATAAGCAAATTCACTAAAATATAAAATGGTGGGATAAGAGGCACAAGTAGCCAGAAGACTTTTGCAGCTTTTTGGCTTTGTAGAGAACTATTTCTTGAGGTGTTAGAGAGTTGAAACACTGTCCACTTTTATGAAGGGAAGGGTGATGATATGTCTTCTGAAAATAGTTCTAATTTGCAAGTCCTGGAGGAAAAATAGATTCTCTCAGTCAGTTAGTTTGGTTAAAGGCAGATGTTGTTCTGTTTTGATAGAGAGGTCAGTAAGTTAGTAATCCTTGAACCCTGTAAAATTTTTTTTTAACAGTCAATATTTTTGAAAACAGATGTGTTAAATTCTACATAGTTTTAATATCTGAAGAATATTACTCATGTGCTTTTATGTTTACATTTAGAAAATATTTCATTGATCTCAGCAAAATGTGATTTTAGTAGGAATTTAATATAGTAAATGGTTTGAGTTAATCCAAAGCGTGTGTTATTTCAGATCCCAGCAGGAGTCCTCTGTATATAGACTGCTGTCAAATTCCAATAGATGAAAAGAATAAAGGGACAAATACCAAAGGAATGAGGGATGGGAAAAAGATTTTGTGTTAAAACTGGTATTTTAAATGCTTGTTTTAGAATACTTTGTAAAGCTGTATGGTTTTATCTAAAACAGTGAAGTGATCTACAGCACTTTGCCTTTTAAAAGTAAACTGAGGCCATGGCATTATCTGGAAAAGTAAAGAACAGGATGTAGAATGAGAGAAGATTGTGGGCTTTGGAAAGATGAGTGAAAGTAATTCTTCAGATTTTAGTGGTGATAAGATTGTCACACACTTCTGGAGAACTTATGGGGGTTGGAAAAATTTCTAATAGTAGACTTGTTAATTCCTTCAGTAATTAAAAGACAGCAAGATAGAAAACACTCAGGAAGACAGAGCTGTCAGGTAAGATCCATGTATTGCAGGCTCAACCATTATGTTTGAAGGTGTCATGCTGATATTTTAATTCCATTACCTCTGATGTATTTCAGTTTCTGAGACTAGCAACAAAAAAAGAAGGAAAGTGTTTTGGGGGAAATGACTAGGGAAACAGAACAGTTAGCCTTCAGCATTTGTCTTTGCATCCAACAGCATCTTTTAACCTGCTAAACACACTGATGGTTGCAAGTATTGATCAAAAAGCTACAAGTGTTAAATGTCCTGCTCTCAAAGTTACAATTCCATTAACATTTAGTTCCTCTGAAGTAATAGGAAGATACTGTTAAAAGTAGTTTACGAAATAACCCCCTGCCTCACATGACCTGCTTTTGTTGAGCTCACGTTAGTGTGTATTTTACAGACAGGATTGTGAAAAATCCCCTGTACATATTAAGGCTTTCTGGAAAGGATTCAAATTGCAATAACAATTGTTTTCTCCTATATTTTTTAATTGCCTAATGTGTATACTATTCTATCTTTAAATTTCAATTTTATTTCAGAAATCACACAGCGTACAGTGTGATGCAAGCAGCTTGTGACATCAGAAGCAGGTTGTTTCATAGTCAGCTCAGAGAGGTGATGTCCCAGTACAGTCAGGGAGGTTGCATTCAGTCACCCGTGATGAGGAGCTGATACACTGCAGTCTATTTTTTTTTCCTGCGTATGTTTATACCAAAAGGAAATGCAAAATTGTGCAATAACCAACCAGAAAATGTGAGAAAGCATAAAAAAAAAAATTTAGATTTAATGATCAAAATGGCTCAGCTAAGTGTTGAGACCAACATACGCTTAAAAAAAGGAAACTGACTGATTAGCTGTTAATTTGGAACAAACATTTTGATGGATTGATCTAATGACAGAATGCATCTATTAATATGTAGCTATGTGACCATATATATGCTTTAAACTGAAATCTAAATATTGTTGATTTGTTATGAAGCAAAATTGTCCTAGAAAACACAATACTTTTTTTTTTTTTTTTAACTGAACTGGAGAAGTGTGCTGTTGAAGTGCATGTGGATATTCTCACTAATATATATGTGGCATGATCATTATCACTGAAATGCCAATTTATCATCATTTAAATCTGTGGTTTTCCTGAGTCTTGGCTACCTCTGGGAGCTTGTGGGTTCCTTTGATGCTGTGACCTTGACTGCATGACAGATGGTGCAAGGAACATAATACTGTCCTTTCACTGGTGAAGGGACTAATTCCTCTGACGTTGTAACAAGAGTTTTGCAATCCCACCTGCAAGTGCAGAAGTCAAAGGTCAAAGTTAAATGCTTTTGGTGTTATCTGGGCTGACATTGGTTGTGACATTACTATATCAATTCACTGAAACAAATTCCAGAGACAGAAATGATCAAAAAATCACAAAATTCGGTGATGTAAACCAGTAGCTCTTACTACTAGTAGTTAGGTTTTATCTTTCTTCTTGTACTGTGCAAGTTTGCAGGTATCTTACTTCATACAGCTCTTTACTGATGTGGAGACTTACCTCTATGCCTAACTTTAAGCCCATAAACTTGTTTTCGGCATGACTACCTGAGGGCTTAGAAGCCTTAATTAGGATTTGGAAGATAAGTGTTTGCATTTCAAATTTAGCACCATCACTTAAACAGTTTCTTTTGCTTGTAGCCTGACCATCAGTGCTGTAATAGTAATTGCTTAAATGTGTGACTTGGTAAATTTAACAGGGAAGAAAGAGTTGAGAGGTGAGTTGCCCTTTGTCGGGCAGGGTAGGGTACATGAAAGAACATCTGCCTGCACGATAAGATGTGAGCTTTTGTTGAGGTGTTTCCCTCTGGTTTGAACCTGCCAGCATCAGCACAGAGCAGAGCCTCAGCTAATGCCTCTTTTGCTGAAATGCGGAGGTTGCTGGTTGAGGTGTTATTTGTATTAACCTGGGGGGCTGTGGGCAGCGTGGTGCTGGGCTGGCGGCCGCGGGGAGTGGGCAGAGGTGCCTGTTGCAGCCGGTGGGCGCTGTGACACGCAGCGCGTGCACGGGCAGGACCACACGTGAACAAAAGTTTGAGGAGAGGAGGTGGGAAACAACCTTACAGCAAGTGGCTTCTTATAGATAGTCAGGTTGTAAAACTTACTGTATCTGGAAAACAAACAAACAAACAAAGGTTGATAACATTGATAAATTTTCAAATTTACCTGTAAATTTTTGGCTTTTCTCTAACTGTAGCAAGTCTTACACACATAAGAAAGGAAAAAAAAAAAAGTCACATCAAAAAGCTTTTAAGTAAAATGATAACTTAAGTTGAAAACCCATCAATAAATGAGATTTTTAAGGACTCTAAGGAACCAGCTACAAAACTAGAGAGAAAGAAGTGTTATTTCTTTGCGCTTAGATGTCTTAAAAATCACCATATAGGTACTTATAGATTGTTCCCAAGATTTCACCAGGATGAATAAAGGGATACAAGGCTTTTCTGCATGAAGTTTGTGGTTACTGAAGGATTTTATACTGTTGCAACAGTAGCACTTGGGGCCTGCTTTTGCAATACTTGTTGCTACAAATGAGGCTGTTAAAATTCATAACAGCTGCCGGAATGAGTAAGGATCCTGTGACCAGACTTCAATATAGTGCCGTTGTACTTCAACTAGAGATGCTTTCAAACACATGAAGGGATACAAAATAAACCATTTATTCTTTTTTTTAATGCATCCATTACTAGATGATTTAAAGATGTTAGTGTAGTAACTTCCATGTAGGTTCTGTAAATAAATTTAAATATGGTTTATTCTGAATTCCACTTCAAGTTAGATTCTAGTCTTCACCCTGGGTGTTATTTGCACATTTTGAAATAAGCAGTTGCTAGGAGAAAATGTATATATGTAATCTAGAGCCCATCCTTCCAGATAAATACTTTAAACAGAAACAAAATATATAGTACCTGGCAAATATCACTGTCAAAAAGGCTTTTATGGAGTTGTGGACACATAGTTGACTTGAGAGGCATTCTGACAGATGCAGTCTTCAATGGGGATGCTTAAATTTCCCCTGCAAACCACACTAATCAGAGAAATCTTCTGAATTCTGGAGCAGAAAGGCTATGCTGCTTCTGCAGGTTGGGTTAGCCTTTTAATTCGCTCAGTCCTGCGGGCCCGGTGCATTACTGTAGTGTGATTTACAGTTTTCTCTGTCCGCTTCAATTCCGCAATTTAGTAAAAGAAGTACCGTGCAGTAGTGTGGTTCATCGTTACTTATGAAGTTAATACTCCAAAGAACAGCTTCTTGCAGTGAAAGAAATCCTATTTTGATTCATCTCGCTTTTCATATTCAGCCATGTCTTTCTCAGATCTCTGTGTGCGGAGAGTATGTTATTGCTATCTGACCTTTAAGTACATTAGTTTTTAACTTCCTTTTCATTTTCCTCTGTTTCCAGGAAACTGAAGACCATGTGGCATTTTTAATAACTGTTCCAACGGCCCTAGCAATTTTTTTCGCTATATTTATCCTTGTCTGCGTAGAACCTGTATTTAAGAAGCTGCTTCGTGTATTTTCTCTGGTGGTCTGGGTGTGTCTTGTTGCCATGGGATATCTCTTTATGTGTTTTGGAGGAATCATCTGTCCCTGGGACCAGGTAAGACTGTCATTATTGTTAATTTTACTTCATTGAGTACATTTCCAAAAAACATTCTATGCAAAAGTATTCACATTCATTTTTGTGGGGCATCTCATAAAATGTTTTTGTGACTAACTGTTTGCATGCTGAGACCCCTCATGTCTATTTTGTAACTACCAAAGAGATGTGCATACTCATGATACGGAAATATTTGAAGGATTTTGGTTTTACATTTTTAATGTCCTTTGCATAATGAACATCTGATTCCAGTGACCAACTGCTTTGTATAGTGAATATTTGATTCTAGTGACCAATGAAAATGGCAGAAATGCTAGTTTTGTTCATGACTGCTGATGCTATCTTCTTCAGCTTAAAATGTTTGAGCTCTCAGTGTAGGCTTTCTGTGGTCTTCAAGATGTTCTCTCCCAATGTGTAAGAAAAAAGGACTGGGAGTTTCCTTGCATTTCTAGAGAAATAAATGAGTAGAGAAACAGTAAAGTACCCTTCACATTTTTAAAATTTTGTAATGAAGACAAAGCAAAAATATAATTGCATTTTTAATAGTAGCACTTTTGAAATATTAATAAATGTTGCACAATATCCAGCACTGCGCCTGATTGATTCTTCTGTGTTTTACTGTATCCTTTTCCTTTTCGCAAGCCTCTCTACATGGGAATACTCCTGATGTAATAATTGTAATACTTTTCAAAAGATGGAAAAAAGCTTTAAAATATATCAGTATGTCTTCTGAAATTTTCATGCTGATTCCATGACTTATTATAACCTTTAAATGGTAGTGATGTATCTGAGGTGCCTTCTAGGTCTTTAAGATAAACTTGAAACAAATTGTCTGACTTGTTATTCACATCTTGCAAAGACTTATGCAAATACTGAACTTTAAGTATGCAAGTAGTTCCTTTAAAATCTTTAACTCAAATGGTTTAAATTACTGGTGTATGTTGGTAATATTAGTTTTGGAGCCCTTACCTTTGTGGATGACTTTTATATTCTCATTTTCTTGAAAAGTTCAGGTATTAATTAGCTAAGAAACTGATTTCCTGCCTTTTTTGTTTGTTTGTTTTTCTTTTAAAGTATTTGAAACTACCAAACTAGGCCACACTTGCATGTAATTAAAAGCAAATCAAAAAGTAATATTTTTCTCTAGATACAGATTTCACCATGGGAATCTCTGTATCTTTGTGATATCAAGTCTAGATAATTTACATGGTTTTATTGTATTTATTTATTTATTTTCATTGCCAGATGTGGGATGTCATGCTAGATTATTTCAGGCTTTCAAGCTTAGATGCAAATACTTAATTAGCCATATTATTTGTTCATTTTAAATTCTACTGAATTTAAGTTTTCTATTTGAAAGATATTATAATGATTTTCAAAAGCATGTGGTATAAAAGAGATCTAAGAGGGAAGCTGATGTGTCAGTCCCAGGGTTGTGTTTAGCCTGTGAAGACGGTTTGTCCTGCCTTGCTTTTGTCTTAGGAAAAATGTAGGCATTCCCCCAGCATCTGAGGAACGTGGCTGGCTGTGTGAGGCAGGAAGGGCTGCAGAGCTCCAGGAAAGGCATTGTCTTCCCACAGGTTGCCAGGACACAAGTCCTCTGATGTTTCAGTCTGCTCCTTGCTTTGCGTGCAAGTGTTGCATGGAGAAGAGGATATTTGGGAGGGAGCTGCATTAGTTGCTGTGCCCGCAGCAGCCAGCTCCAGCCAGCCGTGTTGCTTATTGCTCCCCAGGCTCCAGCCCAGGGCAGGCAGGGCTTTTCCAGAAAGCCTTCACCCAGCTGCAGATCCGTGGCTTCGCTCCACCATGCTGGCGTCTTCGGCAGTGGGCAGGAGAGGGCTGGTGCCAGGGTGGCCCCTGCCCACTGCTAAGAGTCGAAGGTCATGCTGCAAACTGCCGTGGGACTCTTCACTTCCCCAAAATAGTTTTGTTTTGGTTTTTTCCCTTTGAAGAGCAGTGCTGTTTTGGTGATCGCTTTTGTACCTATACTTCTGCCTAGTGTCACTTAGGAGTAAACTACAGAAATATGGGAAGCTTTCTGGGAATTTGATGCATTACACAATAGAGTAATTGCAGATTTGATGTTTTTGAACATTTTTAAAAAGGCTGTGAACCGTTAAATACTGCCATGTATTCCCGTGGTGCTCGTGTTTTGATTGCTCTTCATCAAGCATACATAGGTCAATAATCAATATTATCTCCTATAATTATATGTGAAAGCAAATATGAAAAATCCTCAGTGATCACTGACAGTTTCTTTGTTGAAGTTATACATCTTGTGAATTTTAAAACTATTTTGCTTAGCTTATTAGGGTGTTTTTGTTGTTCCTTTATAATTTTATGAAAGAAAAGAAACATGATGCAAAATTTAAATTACTTCTGTGTCAAATATGTCTTTGCCAATATAGCTAATTAGAAAACTATAAAAATAATTTAAAAAAACAGACAGTGCAGGCACACTTATCTATTAAACAAGTACTTTATTTTCATTTTCTTCAAATTACAACCTAATTTTTGTTATGGTCCAGCAGAGATTAAAAATACTCTTTTCATCATATCTTTCATGGCTTCTGAATCCTAAGCTTATTAAGAATATAGCATTTCTTAGCTGCGCTAGTAACTATTGAAAGATAAATTTTCTGCATATCATAGTTTTGGAAAGAACATGTTTTTCACTCATTTGTGTATAAGCCTTCTCCCTTTAAAAGACACCCCCTCATCCTTTAATTTTTTGCTTAATGATTTTAATGTTCCTTTTGGCTGTTTGCAGCTGCTGAGTTCAGTTTTTCTTTGTTGTCTGAAGGAACCTGTGAAGTGAACTTTTTCAGCTTTTGTTTACAATAAAAATACCACTTCAGAGAGACTGTTTTGGTTATGAACTCAATATATATTTAATGCAGAGCAGTTCCTCCTGAGCCTGCAGGCACATAGCTCAAATAACTTTCACAAACAGTAGAGGACTGGAAATTAAGTGGCTGGTCAGGGCCATTGTTTTTTTGTTAGAAACCTGTGGGCTGATGTGAAATAAGTGCAAATCATAATTGGTTTCAGCTATCTGTTTGCTGTCCCTGCAGAATGCTTTTGTCTGTCTGCATTTCGTTGTCTCTTGTTCATCTGCAGCTACAGCTTTGGAGAGAAAGCTATTATCAGGTAGGTACCTGGCCATTGATTGAAGCAGGAAGGCAGTGCAGCTGTAGATAGTTACTTCATCCCTTGGGCTGGTCTGCAAGCCCAATGCTGCCTCCATAATCACCTACTAAGCCTGATCCAAAGGCTGTTGTTGTCTCTGGGCTGCCTGGACATCATCACAAACCCATCTATGAGAGCAGCCAGGATATTTGCACTATCAACCTTACTAACTAACTTAAAAGGTAAGTTAGTCCAAACTCCCTTACTCTATGTGGACAATGAGGAGAAGCAAATACATTGAGAGGGAGATAGAGGGCACTTTAGTGAGGCAGTGGGTGGCAGTGTGGCAACCCTCCTCCACTGGTGTGAGCCCAAGATTCTGTCCGTGCCAAACTTGGCAGTGGAACCCCTGGTTTTCCCTGGTGACTCAGGGAACTTGGATGCTTTGATAGGACCTACATGTGCTATACTGTGTTACAGCCCAGGAGGGAGGCTGGGTTGTTTGGTAGGAGTTGCAGGACACCTGGCCAGGGTTGGTAGGAAAGAAGTAGTGCAAAAGAAGTCACACTGAGGCTCAGAGAGAGCAATTGCCTACTGGCAGTTCTTTCCAAATCTAAGCTGTGAACAATAATGTGTGGAGATGGTTTCAGTGAGGAAAGACCCAAAGGTGATGTTTAGAAAGGTCCGTGTGGAAATTAGTGGATGGCGTGTTTGGTGGAGGGCCAGTAATGCAGGACAGGCAAGCTGAGGAAGTAGTGCTGGTGGAAAAAGACAATGTACAGTTTTTGTCATGTCAGGACTTTTCCCTGCTGTAGAAAGGAGCACCATTCCAAACAAAATGTAAATCCAGTACCTATCTGTAGAGTTACACGTCAGGAAACGAATTTAAATTAGTTTCCTCTTGTTTCACTGACAGTGTAGTTATTGTACAACAGTCGCCTTTCCATGTCATCCTCTGACATGTCTAATACTTCCTCAGCCTTTTTTACACGGTGTACGTAAATATGTCATAGCACATTGATATCAATGTGTAAAAAGAGCTCTTAAAGCATACAGTGGGTGATATGAAAAAAGAGAGTAATTACACAGCTTTATACTAGTCTAATGAATTCTATCATTGCTGGATTTTGGTATGCAATTCTGCTTAATTATAAATACATTTACACAGCCCAGGCACCAGATGTGTTCCTCCTTGTCTATATTCAGTTACAGAACAGAAATTACTTCAAGCAGGATTTGACACTTCTGGTTTCTTAAAAAAAAATAAAAATCCCCAAAGTGATGTGTTTAGAATATATGTTTGTCTGTTTTAGCCTAAATGCTACTTTTTGAGCTAAATCTAAAGCACTTTTTTGTTTTGTTTTAACGTTTTGGTATGGAATGGTTAAATTCAGGCCTTGGAGGAGCCCTAGTTTATGAAGTGCGGGCAAGATTTTCTGTATTAGTATTTAGAATTCTCATTTTTTGGATACTCTCTTGGCACCTGAGGATGTCAGTCTGTTGTGTGCAGAGAGGTGAAGGCCTACACAGAGTTTCTGTGATTGTGGTAATTAGCTCCTGTATTGGGCAGTGAGGCAAGCCAAGGAATCTGCAGAAAGGGAAGAATTTTCTTTGTACAGAATTACATTGGGTCTGATTTCCGCACCTTGCTTGGGCCCTGCCTTATCTAAAGTCTGCTCTACCATAAATTATTAATAATGTGTTGTGTGGTTAAGCAGTGCAAAAAAAAAAAAAGGGAGTTAGATGTTTTAGAAGGAGAGGAAGGCGGGTGTCAGTGAAGTGCCTGCATCGCAGGAGAGTGAGAATGAGTTGCTGTCAGCTGTACCCACCGGCTCAGGCTCTGGAGTGTGGGGGAGATGACATTTTTTTCAAGTTTAAGATTAATCAGACTGTCAGGAATGAGTATCTTGAGCAAGGAACTAAATCTTGTAGGAGCATGGTTCAGTACCTTGTAGGTGGATAGTCACCTGAAAACTGAAGTAGGGAAAACCAAGAGGCATGTATGGAAGGGTAAGATACTGCCCAACAGATGATACTGTGCTTTAGGAGTAGGTGTGATAGAAAAGGAAGAAACCCACAATCCACCAGTATAGGTCATGTTTGTTGTTATATTCAAGGAAGGAGAAGAACAGATGTTTTTTATCTTAATATTGATTTTTTTATAGACATATGAAGTCATAGGCTTAATGGCAAGACACAGTGTTTGTCAAGTCTGGTATGGCTACATCTGTATAGAAGACAGGAAAAAGCTGAGCTGTTAGAGACCTGCCAATCATTAAAATAAGTAATATAGTAGATAAATATAGTAAAATAGTGTGTGGAGCCTTGAAACACCCTGTTAGCATAACTAATGTGACATTGTTAACCTTTGGTTTGTCATGGCAATGCGTTGTGAAAGCTGTTCGTGGAAAGAGAACTGATTTCATTTTTAAATAGGGAGAGCAGTATTGAAAAAAAAAAAAAAGGGAAAAAATCAGTTTTAGTGCCAAATGGAATACTAGAAACACTGCTAGAGGAGATAAGCATTATTAAAGTAACTGTACATACAGGTAAGAGGAGGTGGCAGGTAGTGTGACTTCAGAGAGCATCAGGCAGGAAGATGATTTCTGGCTGAATTTCTCAGGGGAATGTTTGCCTTAGTGCTTTTTATAATGATGGGGTGACAGAATATCACTGCTATAATGAAATTTGTTGATGACCCAGTTAAAAGACTCCTAATACAGTAAAAGATCAGAATGCTATGAGGAAGAAAAGCATGACCTTGAGGACTGCAGTAATAACAACTTATATGAAATTTAATAATAGGAAATGTGAGGTGCCTGCATTTGCGAACTAACAGCAAAAATATCAGCTATAGGCTGAGAGTTCATCAGTAGAAAATGAACAGGGACAAGCAGAATGAAAAGAAGCATTAGCTGGTCACTGGGTCGTTAGGATATGTGTCCAGAAAAGACTCAGTTATGATGGCAAAGTATCCAGCTAAGGATGAAACCTCATCTGGATGACTATGTACATTTCTGGTCATCTGCATTCAAAAAGATCAACTGAAACTGGAATAAATGCAGAGAGCACCAGAGGAGATCACCAGGAGAAAGGAGTTTTGTGAAAAGAGATAGGAGCTTGACTTGGATATAGATCAGCAGAAGAGAAGAACGCTGAGAGTGGTGTGACTGCCATCTACAGATAATCTGTGGTTGCAAACATCAGATTTGAGGAGAAGCTACAGAAGACAAGGGATTATTCACACACACACACACACACACACACAATCAGCCATCCATTAATAAAATTTAAAGTGGAAGTTGGAATAAATCTCTTAGCCATTAGGGCACTGGGTTTGTGGAGTAGCTAATATCCTCAGGATAATAAAGAATAAAATAATGAATTGGTTTTGCAGTGGAATGCTGTCCTTAGCTGAGAGTCATTCAATGTCTTCGATAACAGGGACATGGACTTCAGTGATCCAGGAGAATCCTTTTATTTCTTTATTCCTATGCACTACTAACATCTGGGGACTACTGAACTAGTTTAAATGACAATTTACTTTGACCTGTGCCTGCAGTTCCTCTAAAAACTGAAGAGATGCATTTTCTGAGTTATGAAAGTTCACGACTCTTTGCTATTTAAATGTCTTTCATCCTTCCAGCATTCTTCTGGAGCAGTAGTCTCAAAAATTATAACATCAGGGGATAACAGTCTTACTATATTGCTGATCTCTCCAGGCGTTCATTATAAGGCTTATGAGGAAGATTTAATATAATATAAAGTAGAAGATCATGTGTGTGTCCTGCACCTTTATCAGAAGAACCTTTTGAAATCCTCGTTTCCCTGCTAGTTTATTTTTCTTTGCTCCATTTCCTGTAGTGATTTTTCCATCTCGGAGTATACAATTAAGTACGAAGGCTGAGCTGATTGTAGATTTCATCAAGATTATTGCGTAGTTTGTGTACGGCACGATATTTGCTGTGCAAGTCATGTGAATTAATTTTGCAAAGGGAAGCATTAAGGTAACTCCATCGAAGTACCATGAAATGTAAGTCAGATAAATATACCAAACCATATGTGACAAGATTTTTCTCTCTGGTTAGAAATAACACTTATCAATAAGAATATTAATGTTTCTGAAAGTACTGAAACTAAGCAATGCTATTTTCAAATATCACCATATTTTTCAGATGTTGCTGAATTCAAGAGACCAGATGACAAATGGCAATTAATAATTTAAGGCATTCATAAGACTTGATTTGACATTAGGAAATAAACATTTAATAATTTCATAGTACATATTAGTTAACAATTAGTTGTATGGTGGAGCTATCAGAGAACCAGTAAAGAAGCTATCCAGACTTTCTTGTTAGCAAGTATATTTTAGGGTAACCATGCAAGCCTTTACCTTTCATTGGAATTGTTTTTCACTCAGAAATGTGACCGTTGACTGGACTTCCAGGAGGGAAGGTTTTGTCATGAGACTGCGTAAGTCTCTTGCTTTGAGCTCTTTGGCTTTGCTCACCTACCTGCTGTGGAAAAACTTATGCCTTTACATGGCCATTGGATATGATATTGTATGTTTTTATTTAGTGAATTAGGTTGTGAAGGGATGTGTCATCATAGATCCTGACCTTTGGTCATTTTTCACCATTTGTCTCAAATCTACTTCTGTTTGCAGGTTTCTAGTGCTGTAATAATTCAGCTAGTGAGCTATTACACAAAGAAAAAATAAAATAGATGGTGAAAATGTTTCCTACAAGCTGCATAAGACCACCTCAGCTTATTTGTTTGTGTTCCCTGTTTCTGTAGTTTTTATGAAGTTTTAGGCACAACTGTAATGCTAAATAAATGAATCTTAGTATCCAGATTGTGCGTTCTTCTCTTTTAGTCTAGGAAGCGGGTAACAGAATTTCCCCTCGTGTGCTTGCAGTTTGTAGTGTGCTGGCTGTGAAATACCTTTCAGTTTCACTTGCCCGTACACAAATCTACAGTGCCAGTATACAAATCTATGCAGATATTAGGAAACATTGCTTACCTTAAATTAACTAATATTTGAAAGAAAGTTATATGGTCTGCTGGTTACAAATTTGTTGACAAGCAAGGTGCTAAGTTTATAGAGTTTTACAAAAGTTAAGAGATAAAGAGGTAGAAACACATTTCATGTAGTAAGGCTCACTCAGTGCAAGTATATTTTTTTGTATACAAAGCACAGTATGTTGCTTGTTTATTGGGGCAGAGCTTTTATGTTTATATTGCCTTAATTCAGCAATAGGCTAGCTAGAAAAACAGAAAGGAGAAAAATAATGGACCAAGATAATAGTTAATTCTCAGAAAGCATTTCAGTGTTGCTGAAGGACAATCCCAGAAGTATTTATGTTTTATGATTTTGATACCTCTTTAGGCAATGTATGAGACTGATTTGCTTGTTGACAGGAGAAGGGCTGAGAGCAGGAAAGGCAAGAGGACTTTGGCAGGTTTCAAAAGAAGCAGTCTTTCGAAAGGGAACCAATAACTACTTGGGAGTTCCAAGTTGTGGAGAAGGACACAACACCTCCCAGCTTCATTATTGTGGAAAAGCTCAGCCTGCCGCATCACTATCACAGGAACTTAGTTGCCAGTTAGGACTGTTTGTCTTTTAAAAGCTTTGTTTCTTCTGCAAAAATAAAAAGTGCTTGAGTGCTAAGAAGAAGCATTGACCAGACTGACTTTGACAGCAGTAGTTGTTACTGCTTATCCTTACACAAGGAAGAGGCACAGTTGCCCAGTTCATCTGAACCTGCCAGGTGAGAACAGCGAACATTAAGTAGTTAAGTGAAAGCCCAGGCTAGGCTTCACTGATTTGGAGGATTTGTTGCAGGGACATGTTTAAAAAACCCATAAAACAACAACAACAAAAAAAACCCCAACCCAACAAACACAAAACACTCCCCCAAACTCACCAAGCTGAAATGCTAGAGGTTTCATTCAGAGCAACCAAAAAGTCAAGAGAATTGCACACAGCCCAGTATCTGTGACAGTGGGAAAAAGACCTTTTCAGTCTATCATGGAAAAAACCCACCCTCTGTTCCTCCACATACATGAATTTATAAGGCTTAAAAAAAAAATAAATCATGTTTTCGTACAATGCAGCATGTGCTGTTTGTGCCAGTTAGGAAACAGGTACATTTCTGTTACTATTACAAAGCTTCATATTGATTTTATAGCTTAAAATAAACTTGCTGTAAAATAACACCTTTATCAGTAGTGTCATTTGGTGTAATATCTTAAGTTCTTGGATTATATTGTTCTGACAGATTTTGTTTGAACAGTTTAGAACTTGACTACATACTAATAATGTTGCATTCTAGATTGCATTTTTCTTATTTGCTTCTTGTGCATACCATTTTAGCTACTTTATATCTATATGTATGCAAATTCTGTATCTTACTTTTCAGGGCATTGTCTTTGCTTAAATTGGCAAACCTGAATCTCTTAAATGTTCTGATTTCTGTAACACTTGATTGATTTGCAAGTATCTTTGTTTTGCAAGAGGCATATTCAAGATGGCACGTGGAGTGATGACTTAGTAACTACAGTCTCCCTGTCTCATGTCTTCATGTGGTATTGCAAAGTAATTTGCATTTTATAATCTGAACAGTCTCTTTCCACATTGATGCTTTCTAGATTTCTTCCTTGTTGTAATATCCCAATTTGAGATGGTCTCTGTAATTTACCACTTTGCACATTTGTAGCATGAATCTCCATTGACTATTTTCTGCTTGTTTTGGATATTTCACAGTTCTTTTGTATTCCTGTTCCAGCTCTTCCTTTCATACATTGCCTCCTAAGTTTGCATCACCTTCTCAAATTTACCATGATAGTTGTCTCCTCTCCCACTTATTAATGAAGGCAGCCTTTTTTCAATTTAATACATTGATATTTTTCATCACCCTGCATTTTTTTTTGTCTTGCGGCCAGCTTAGTCTTCATAACAATATTTTTTGCCCCATTCAATAAGGATGAGTTTACGTAAATAACAATTTTTAGGTGATAGTGATGGTGTTGCAAGTTCAAATATCTGAGGGCTCAATTAGAGTTCTGTCATATTCCACTTACCACACTTGCAGTTCTGTCCCCCCAAAAAAAGAAAAGAAAAAAGTTGTGTGGCAAGGTTTTTTTTCTCTTCGTTGGTAATATAAGCAAGCAAAAGACTATAGCTTTATCTTCCAGATTCTGTTTTGTTTTGTTTTGTTTTTTCAATTTTGTTAATTTGGGATAGAGTTGATCCTAAATAAATAGGATTGTACTTCTTATGTGACAGTATTGTATACATTTTTATTTATTATGCTGTTGTTATCCTTGATCATTGAATTTTTTTCCGAATAATTTACAGCGATGAAGGAAATGGATTAAACAGTCTCTCATACAAAGAAGGTGAATACCTAAATAAATCATATTAAACATACTTGTGCCTGAAAACTTCTACTTTCCATAAAGAACTAAAAAAAGATCTTATTGCAATTAAACGAGGTAGAGATTTGAGTAAGTCTTTTTTGCTCCTGTCATGCTCTGATTATCCATTATGACTGCATTTGTTATCTAATGACAGTTCCTGTCAGTGTGTACATATTACTTACACAGATATATAAACAAGTATAATATAATGACAGTTCCTGTCAGTGTGTACATATTACACAGATATATAAACAAGTATAATACAGTGTTTTAAATGACTTTCACATGGATGAGATTACAGTCCTACTTAGATACACATGGATACTTTTTATTTTCTTATTGCAATAACCTGAATTTACTAAGCATTTAGAGACTTATTTAAGAGTATCAAATAGTATTTTGGGTCTTTGTCAGGTCCAACTGCCAGGTCTACTTGATGACCCAGGATATTGACAAGGGAAGGAAAGTACGTTGTCTACATGACGCAAATTTGTATGTTAAATTCCACTAAAAGGTCACGTTGGTACACAAGAAAAATTGAGAAAGATCATGTTTCTTTTATTAGATGAAGACTGGAAAGCAAAATCCTCATTGATATCAAAGCCCCAAATGCAGAAAGGTACAATAAATGCACATTATCATGTATGAATCATATTTATTTCTATACTACTATGTGATTTGCTCTGGATAAGCACAAGAGTTTGGTACTCATTGGTGATGTAGGCAGGTGGTCACAGGATATGTTTCTCCCGAGGGGCTAGCAAAAGAATCTGGACTTTAATGCCTCTTAATTCCTTTTCTTCTCACCTCTCCTTGTTTGCTTACTTCTTATTTAGCTAGCGGTAGTGATCACAGATTAGTGATTTCAAACAAATGTAGAAATGCAGAATAAACCAACTTTGCCTCTTATGTTGTTGTAGGGTTTGTATTCTTTATTTACTGTGCTGAGCTACCATGTTATTGTGGCATTTATAAATAAAATGGGATTTATTTAATAAAATGTCATGTTTCAGTTTTCAGTACTTTTGCAATTGTGTTGCAAAAATCCTTACATGAGGGCTTTTTGATTTTGGTTTGGTTTGGTTTTGTGGGATTTTTGTCTTTTTTTTTTTTTTTTAAGCTCTTTTATCATAACAGAGTGAGATTGCCAGGCCAGATGTATCACTTTATTCAGGATGGCTGCAGTCTCAGTGAGCGTGGGAGAGGACTGAAGTCAGGGGAGGAAAACCCACCGCTGCCATGTCTGGCTTCTGCCTCCCGTTGATTCCATGAGATGAGATCTGTGCCTGGGGGCAGATGGCTGTGGTTCAGTGTACACAGGCTGAGCATCAGATGCTGGTGAAACATTGGAGTCACTGTGCAAGGTTGTTAGGGAGGATGGAGGAAGCAAGTTGGACTGGCCACAGCCCCTGGGGGCTGATTCCAGGTCTTTGCGTTTCAGTAGTTGGAAGAAGACACCTAGAAGTGCAGTGAAAGCTGTCCAGCCCTGCAGCCTGGAGATCTGGGCATGCAGGCAAAGTAACGGCTTGTGCAGAAGTGGTGCTTGTTGTTTTTTAGCAGACAGCTTTCCCTGCTACTTTTGTCTTTTATTTCTTTCTGGGAGCTGGGAAAGTTGGTTACACAGTCCTGGACAATAGAGGGTTCCTTGGCAGCTGCGTGGAGGGACAGTGGCTGAAGGGAAAGGTGAAGAAGAAAGGTTGAATTAAAAAAAAGAAATATAGTCCTTAGTTAGGGTTAAGTTATTGTAACCCAATGGTAAATAAAACCCCCGATTGAGTAGGCAAGGAGCAGCGCACATTTAGTGTGTACAGGAAGTAGACTTTCAGCTCTTGTTATTTGTATATTGAATGGCAACGGATAGAAATGGGATGGCAAACAACAATCTGCAAAAGTATACAGGAGTTATAAAAATTGGAACAATTTTGAAGTACTGAAGGTCAACAATATTGTGTATTTCAGGCTGTTATGTCTTATTGCCAGGTGGCTATAGTAAGGTTTCTTGCTGTTAAGGAAGTTGCTTCTTAAATACGCTACATTATCAAGTACTGAAATATATCTTTTATATTTTTAAATACAATTTAACACTTGGCACACTAATATTGATATGGTGTTTGGAAAAAATTGCTAGCAAAAGGGGGTGTGGGTTTTGAATAGATTAATTTTAATGCAGAATATGCATGAGGAAGTAAGTTTTAGGCAAGGTCTGTTGTTGAAGTCATGCAATATGAAGTAATACATTAAACTTGTCACAATTGTAGATTATCTTTTAAAGCAAAGAAATTTATAGGCAAAAAAAAAAATTGTCTAAAAATGTTCTCCTTATGAAGTATAGCTGAAAGTGTGATGGTTTCAGTGACTTACTGGTAATGAAAGTAAAGCTTTTGCTTTTCCCAAGTCAACTTTTCAGTATTTTGTTATACTTGAAAAAAAAAAAAAATTACAAATTCAATGTAATGGTTTTCAATTAAATTACTTTTTTTTGGTATCCCCTTAACCGGCAAAGTATCATCATTATTGAACTGCGGAGTAGCTAAATGATCTCTCAGCGGTGCTCTAACCCCTCCTTTATCCTGGGCAGTCTTAATCTTGACATCCTTCAAAGTTACCTAAACTGTAACTGCATGATAAAAGACTCATAGCTGTGTTGATGCAATTAAAATGTTGCTCTAGTTAGGTTTCCTCTTACTATGAAGTAAATTACTACTTGAAGATCCCATTTTTCAGTTCTCAGACTAGTGACACTTTCTAGCGTCATTGTTTTTCTAACTAGAGATATTGGAGTATTTTTAGTATTGAATTAATTTTATGGAACTTTAATATTTAGGGCTATACATTTTTCACAACTAAAGCCATGAGTTAGGGAAGAGGTAGCACTAGGCAGCTGGTAGGGTGAGAAGCCATGGTAGCGCTGGTGCCTGAGCAGGCAGAGCTGAAAGGCTGCCTTGTGGAAGCCCAGGTCCTTGTTATCCAGAAATGTCTACTATTCCTGGACTCCCACCCCTTTTCCTTGAAAGCTCAAATCTCTCACTCCTCCAACACACCCCAACCCCTTCTGTTCCAAGGGATCTCCTAAGCTATTCCCAAACTTCTCCCTCAGTAATTCCTCGTGTTCCTTCCAGTCTTCCTTTAAGTCCTCTTAGCCAAAGCCCCATAATCAGGGTTCCCTGCTCCCTTCTAGGCCATGGCTCTGTCCCTTACTTCTTAGGTGTCCCATCCACAGCTTTTGCCACAGTTTTGTCTGCTCAAGCATCAAAGCTTCTGTCGTTACTCATTCCACTGTGGCATGGTATTCCACTGCTTGCCAGCAGATGAGCAGTCTTTAGTTGGTCTTTAAAAATAGCTGTGTCTGATTTATCAGGTGGGTCTTCAAAACAGCATAGCCACAACTTCTGTTCTAAGTAGCTCAGATGGGTATTTATCAAATATTTTTGGACAAGACTCTTGAGGGCAGGAAAGGCACATGAGCAGTGGGACACAGCAGGTCTATTAATGATGCAGTTAAACTCGTTTATAATTTCTGAAACATTTCAAATTATTAATTCTGATTTTGAAATTGCCATCTCACCGATTTTTCATTTAAACTTGTAGGAGAGTGCATACTTGAAATATTCAGGCAACTTTCAGAATATGCTAGTTTACATCTCTCAGGTTTTGTTAAAAAGAGAAGGTTTCTACTATTAGAGAAAAAATAATATTAAAAATGTGGGGAATGAAAAAAACCCTAGTGACTGGAGTGCATAATTTCTGTGAATGCATAAAAACATATATAGTAGAACAGATCAGAAATCATTATGCAGTATTAAGCTATAATCACCACTGATTTGTGAGACCTTCTTCCCCACCTCACTGCCTGTTAATTTTATGGTGGGTAGTCCTATCTGATCCCAAAGGTTTAAGAGTCCAAACAGTAGACCTTGTCAACACAATAAATTAACCCTGTTATAATATTGTAGTTAGTATACTAATGCAGCCTTTGGTAATTGAGTTAATTCAGATATATTGACCTCATCACTCTCTTCAACTACCTGAAGGGAGGTTATAGCCAGGTGGGGGTTGGTCTCTTCTCCCAGGCAACCAACAATAGGACAAGGGGGCATGGGCTCAAGCTCTGCCAGGGGAGGTTTAGGTTAGATGTTAGGAAGAAATTCTTTACAGAAAGGGTAATCAGGCACTGGAACGGCCTGCCCAGAAAGGTGGTGGATTCACCATCCCTGGAGGTTTTTAAAAAGAGATTGGACGTGGCCCTTAGTGCCATGATATAGTAATTGGAGTTGGATCAGGGGTTGGACTTGATGATCTTGGAGGTCTTTTCCAACGCAATCTATTCTATGATTTTATGATTCTATAGTTGAAGATACGGCTGAAGCGACTGTCTGTCTCTACATGACTCATAGTGTGCAAGACCCCCAAAGTGGGGCAAGCATTATGTGAGACAGTGATTCTTTCCACCAATGTATCCAGAGTGGAATCTTTCCCAGAATGGCATCTCTGATCCAATCTGTCCATCCATCCTTCTAGTGAAAGACTGTTCCATCCCTGGTCCAGAAAATTGGCTTAAAAGCTACAAAGAACCCTCCTGTAAGATTGTTCTCAAGTTCTTCTTCATTAGAGTTTAAACCTCTCGCAGTGAGAAAGCAATGTTATAAAGGTTGTAATTAGATTACTACAGTTAGAAATTCCCAGATGATGTATCACTGTTGTCCACTTTGACATGTACATAGTTTTAATGTTGACAAACTACCACAGAAGAGCTCACTTGAGAGTGTGTTGCAATCATTTGTCCACTGTGCTTGGGCAAACATTTTATCATGATTATCAGAAGATATTTGCATGAACACAGGGAAAGGTGACATATGATCTAGCCTTTTTGCACTCCAGGGGTAATGGCTTTTCAGCTTCCTCTAAGGGAAGAGAG
>NW_010337772.1:53750-58397 GCF_000700745.2 Antrostomus carolinensis | reverse complement strand
GCCTGAAGCTGAATAGGAGATTTTCCCTGGGGAGCCATCTCTTCTGAACATTCAAGACTGGCAGTAGTTTGAAGCCCTTCTGTGTAGCATCTCACACCCTATTATGTCCTTTTTGCATTTCCTGGATCTTAGTATGTTATTTTTAGATGTAATGCATGCAATACCTGGTCATGTGTTACAAAAACTTATATTTATTTTAAATATCGGACTTTCCTTGAATTTTGGAGAATGCATCATGTCCCATTTGTTTATTAGGTCATCATGAAAGTAATACTAAGCGGGCATCATTAAAGGGGATATTGTGTGTGACGAGTGCAAAGTTATTTTTAACCACAAAACTGAAGAGTAGTCTCTTCTATCCTAGTCACCCAAAAGACAAGAATGACTCATTTACATTTCAGATGAGATAGGCATGGATACCGTCTGTTACCAGCTTCATTCAGCTTTGTGATGAAGCCTTCAATAGATTGCTTTTGGATGAATAAAAAAATGTCAGGTTATTAAATATTATCAACAGCAGTGTTTGTTCATCTCTGTTTACACTGGATTTCCAAGTGAGAACGTATTTGGCCACATGTCATGTTGCAATTATTTTTAAATTGTTTTATTTATTTTTATTTCAGCACTTTAAAAGCAGTAAGAGACACAAAAAGCCTTTGTCTCAGAAGCCAGGAACTTTTGAATTCTGTGCTTAGTGTCTCAGCTTCCCACTTGAGGTGTTTTGTTTTGAGAAAGAATCAATTTACCGCTAGCATAATATGAAATTTAATAAAATATCTGCTTTCTCCCCTGGAATAGTGACCTTTTTGAGGTGACATGGAACAGTGGTTTGCTTTATCTGGCATCTTTTGTATGTTTCTGTAAAAGAAGCAACTTTTATGGCTAAAAACTATTGTTTTATCCATATTGGTAGTCAAAAGTGAAGGTTTTACTGTAGGAGAATAAATTCAGCTACTTGTAACAGCTATAATTTTGGTGGAAGTACTGAAAATTGCTCATCAAATCATATTTGTGGATTAGCGGCCGTCAGAAGCGTTTACCTCTCAGATTTTTCAGGAAGCCCTTGCAAAGCAGAATTGATTGCTTGTCACGGTGGTGTTTCAGCAACGTCCTACTTTATGGCAGTTCAATAGCGGCATAAAACCTCCAAGGACCACTTTGAAATAGATCAAGGTAATGCTGTAGAGAGACTATTCCTGTCAAGCGTTTATTTGGGAGAGCGTACAAGGTGGCAAGCCCAGACAAAGGCAGAAGCACCAGAATGATAGGACAAGGGATAATGGTTTTAAATAAATGAGGGTAGATTTAGACTAGATATAAGGAAGAAATTTTTTACAATGAGAATGGTGAATCACAGCCCAGAGAGGTAGTAGAAGGCCCATCCCTGGAAACATTCGAGGTCAGGCTAGATGGGACTCTGAGCAACCTGATCTAGTTCAAGATGTCTCTGCTCACTGCAGGGAGTTTGGACTAGATGACCTTTAAAGTTCTCTACCAACCCAGACCATTCTATGATTCTATGAATAAGCATGCAAAGCCTGTGTGGGGCAGCTGAGGAAGGACTCCTCTGTGCTGTTGAAGCTTGGGCAGGGCTGATGAACTGACAGTGAAGTTGTGCGACTGGTGCTGCCACTGTTTGCCAGCCAGTCTGCTGATCAGGAGCAGGCTCTGGCAGCTCTTCTAGCTGGACAAGCCTTTGCAGCTGCATCAGAGATATGTTCATGATGTTGACTGAAATAATGAAATAGTATAGGAAAAGAGATAAGAAAGAAATTGTATCATTCTGATTTGGATGACGTTGTGAAAGGTGTGATTGCTCAACTGCAGCATAGTTCTGCCAGTAGCAAGACGTGTAAACTGACAAACTGGGGAACCGAGTGGCTTGTCTGATGCACGCCTGGGCGGCTGGTTGTTTGGAAAGTGTCTATAATCCATAATATGTGAGAGAAGGTGGGTATGGGGAAGGCAGTATGTTTTAGGTCAAAGGATGGTCATAATGAGCTTCTGTGCCATCAGTACAAAGGAAAAAGGAAGAGTGTGTTTTATCTGCAGTGGTACTTGTTATCTGGACCAAGAAATGGAGGACCTTTTGCTGAATGAGGATGTGTAGAGATGTGGTCTGGCTGCAACTGCTGCAGACAGTCCTATTCTCCTCTTCTATGCCCCTCTGTGCAGTAGGCAGGAAATGTGCTGCACCAGCCCTGAGTGGCACGAAGGAGCATAGTGGGCTACTGGTTTGCTCAGTGTTGGCTGTTGGGAGTGCTGAGGGCTGCTGGCTGCTCTGCGTGATGGCCTGGGGACACAGCAAGGAAGGGGCCGCAGGGCATGGCGAAGAGCAGTATGCCATGGGCGTGACGGGGAACCTGGTGCTTGGATTTCCTAGCAGAGGAAATCTTCAGTAGGACTTACAGCAGCAGGTGCTCAGTCTAAAGATATTACAGTTGGAGAAAAACACACATTCCTGGAGCTGTTTTTTCTGCCTTTCTACCAGCATGGGTCAATTCTCACTGCTGGTGGAGAGAGCATCAGGCTGTGGAGAGTTGGTGAAATGCTCTGAAGGTGAGTGTTAGCATGTGTAGCAACCTACAGAAGGTAATTCTACTTAGTTTTGATTGAATTGAAGGTATCTCTCACAGAATCCAGGCTATGGCATTGACACCTAAAAAAAATGACACAAGTGAATACTTCCAGTATAGTCTTGGTGAGTGTAAGGATAATATCCAATCATTACACAGTATGAAAACACTGATTTTTATTTTTTTTTTTTATCTGCCTTCATATGACACTGGATGGTGATGATAAGCATGGAAGTAATCACATGCATGGAACAATACATACAGATTTGCTCAATCTGGACCCACTGCTACTGTCAGATGCATCAAAGCCTTAAATTCAAGCATACCTTGTGAATATGATCTTCATGTAGATACACTTTCTGTTTTCAGTTGAAACAAAAGTCTAAATGAATATGCACATTATTTAGTGTTATGTGGTCCCCAGAACTTGGGTGTAGGTATATAATTTTTATAGATCTAGTTATCTGTACTTGATTGGAGCTTCAGAACTGTAAATAGTGGCTAGAGGTTTTTTTTCCTCCCAAGGGTAAGGAAGGGATTCAGATGGAAGCAAAATAATGAATTGCCAGTCGATGTACAGTTTTTCTGTCAGTGCCATAAAGATACTACTTATTTTGTTACAGATTACTTCTTTTTTTGAAATAGGAAGGATGGAGGAAGTTAACATATTTTATGTTTATTGTCACAGGTGTATGATTACAAGGAACAAATTAAAGTAACAACAGAGAGAAATGTCTTCTTTAATGTGGAAAAAGTGATTATGTAAATGGTATTTGGGTAATGCAGTTTCTTCCCCCATACTAGCACTTCAAAGGGATACACCAGCACTGCAAGATAAATGGGATGAAGTAGGCACATATTCATATCTTCCTACACCCACTGCCCCCCACTTTAGTGTTTGTAAATGTTCATTTTGAGTACTTCTGAATTCTCATTTTCATCACTAAACAAATCTAAATCCAATCCAGCAACTATGAGCAAAATAACACATCAGAAATCAATCTGGAAACATCCTAATAGTTATGTTGCTGTGTGATGGGTTGGCCCTGACTGGATGCCAGATGCCCACCAAAGCCCACTCTATCACTCCCCTCCTCAACTGGGCAGAGGTAGAAAAATATAATGAAGGCTCGTGGGTTGAGACAAGGATGGAGAGAGATCACTTACCAATTACTGGCATGGGCAAAACAGACTTGACTTGGGGGAAAAAACGGATTTTAATTTGTTCCCAATCAGACAAGAGGATAATGAGAAATAAAACCAAATCTTCAAACACCTCACCTACCCCTCCCTTCTTCACAGGCTTAACTATTCTCATGATTTCCACCTCCTCGCCCCCAGCAGCACAGAGGGACAGGGAATGGGGGTTGAGGTCAGTTCATCACATGTTGTTTCTGCCGCTTCTTCCTCCTCGGGGGAGGACTCCTTCCCCCGCACCAGCGTGGGGTCCCTCTCACGGGAGACAGTCCTCCACCAACTTCTCCAACATGAGTCCTTCCCATGACTGACAGTTTTTCACATGCTGCTCCAGCGTGGGTTCTTTCCATGGGGTACAGTCCTTCAGGAAGGGACTGCTCCAGAGTGGGTCCCCCACAGGGTCACAAGTCCTACCAGCAAACCTGGTCCAGTATGGGCTCCTCTCTCCACGGGACCACAGGTCCTGACAGGAACCTGCTCCAGCCCGGGCTTCCCACGGGGTCACAGCCTCCTTCAGGCATCCACCTGCTCCAGTGTGGGGTCCTCTGCAGGCTACAGGTGGTCATTTGCTCCTCCATGGACTCCAGGGGGACAGCCTGCCTCACCATGGTCTTCATCACAATTTACAGGGGAATCTCTGCTCTGGTGCCTGGAGCACCTCCTCCCCCTCCTTCTTCACTGAACCTTGGTGTCTGCAGAGTTGTTTCTCTCACATCTTCTCACTCCTCTCTACCTGCAAAGTGTGCAGATTTTTTTCTCTTCCTTTTTTTTTTTTTCTTAATTATGTTATCACAGAAGCGTTACTGATTGGCTCGGCCTTGGCCAGCAGCGGGTCCGTCTTGGAGCCGGCTGGCATTGGCTGTGTCGGGTCGGA
>NW_010337772.1:0-53720 GCF_000700745.2 Antrostomus carolinensis | reverse complement strand
CCACCCCTATACCCCACCCCCGTTTCCAAAACCTTGCCATGCAAACCCAATACATGCTGTAAAATCAGTGTAATGGAGACTAGAATAATATTTTGTATGTCTTTCAGTTATGTTTGGTTAGTTGATTTACCCATGTGAAAGAACTAACTCTGCTCTTTGTGCTGCCTTATGTAACACTGGCTGAATCGCTACAGAAGTGACAGTGTCTGATGCAGAATTTTCCACTGTGTACTCTTAAGTCCTGTATCTAGGTGTAGGATATTACTTTTCCCATATTTCCCAGTTGTGATTGCTGCTCCCTCTGCCACTACCAGCATGATGGGTTAGCATCAAATTCTCCCATCCTCTTGTCCCAATTCCTTACAGCCTTTGCCAGGCGCAACTGCATATTTTCAAATTCAAAATATCTAACTATATAGTTATATAATGTCTAGATAGTTTCTAGATATCTGAATCTGAAGAGCTGTCAAAAAGAGTCAAAGATACCCTCTGTGTAATGACAGGTATATTGAAAATTCTCAGGCTTCTTTCTCTGTCTTGGTGGGAAATTCCATTCTGCATTCTGTTCTTAGAAGGTAGGGAAAAAATCCTGGTTCCTCTTATCATAACCACTGTTGCTTGAAAGCAATGTCAAAAGCTAAGGCTTTACAGTTGCCGTTTAGCTAGTGGGTGCTGTTGGAAGCCTCTCATGATGGGAAGACCTTTTTGGTTTGCAGTTTTTAAGTAAAAGCTGCATGATGATGTCATAGAATTGATGAGAATTCTTAAGTCGTACGTAGGTTCTAAAGGTCATCACAAATAAGCCATTAGATAATAGCAAACCAACACAAATATGTGTTATTTTAGGAAAAAAAAAAAAGCAAAACAGACAGAAAATATGACATTGAATGAGGACCAGGTATGGTTGGTTTCTTTTACTATTTCTAGGTTTGTCCTCTGTAGCTGCCTCTGCCCCCTTGTATAGCCCAGTTATGTTTGTGTGAGCAAACTTTATTATAATATAGCATGTTTTATGTATGATAACTTTTATCTGCTTGTCCATTTAATTTTTTTAATCTATTGATAAAAAATACTAAATCCAACCATTAAAAAAAAGTCTTTATATTATGTGGTGTATTTGAAATTCCTATTTTAGCAGGCTAGGTGATATTTTCTTGCAGATAAGTTGGTCAGTAATGAAAAACAGGAATGCCACGGAATGATTTCTTTAGGAACCACACTTTATCTTAAAAAGTGCACTGAGAAAGCAAGCAAAAACTGCCAGGAAGTCTAAAGGTTAAACAATTATTCTGAAATTTCTGACTGATTTTAAACATCAACTTTTAGAGGAAAACAGGACCGCAGGATATCATTTGAAGCCGATTTTAGAATGTTAGCCTTAAAATAGAGTTGTTCCTGGGCACTTCTGCAAGGATTTTGTGCATTCAGAAACTTGAATTGTTTAGAGAAATCACATGGGTCATTGCTTTACCTGAATTTATGTGCGCTCTTTTGTAAAACTGAGACACTGAATCTCTCTTAAGACAGAAGCCTCTCTCTCTCCTAAGCCCCCAAACCACTAAGGACTGAATTCCTCTGTAACAAAAGACCAGTGTAAAATATGACTGACTTTCAAGTAGATATTTTGCCTTGTGTTTAAATTCATGTTTCATGAGCACTGAAGGCCAGACACCAAGTGTGTTTAGACTGATACACTGCTGTAGCTTTATTGAGTGAATACCATATTGAAAGATGCTATACTAGAAATGAAAGTCATTAGTCTTGAAAAGAGGGTCAGTGAAAGAAGTTACACCAACAGCAAACATTTGTGAGGGACAGGCATCTTTTCATTCACCATGAGCAGCTGCAGTCCAGATAGCAAAATAAACAGAGAGCTGTGTTAGTGCTCAGTATGTTCCTGGATAAGACTGACTCTTGCTAGTATACATTGATTTAAATCTAGAGGACGCTGATGCAGGGAAAAAAACAACCGTGACTGATGAGAAAACTATTTTAGAATTTGTTATGAATAAATCAGTAACATAGTTTTATTTGTGCCTGAGTGATTGATAATTGCTAATTTTCCCCCAAAACTCTTATACTATCAATATGCAGACATGTTATGCATATGCTCTTCTTCTGAACAAGTATTACCATTTCTCAGCTTGTTCAGTTTGAGTAAGGAGCATGGCTTTTAATCCCTGTATAAAGAGTAGAAGGTGACTTGTGCATAGGTCTTTTCAAAAAGTAAAAATGGGCTGAACAGAATTTAAAACTTTTGAATATGATTTCAGTGTTATTTTCCCATATGTAACCAGCTCATGAAGTTGCTAGGGGATGTTTCACAGTTGGGAATGAATTTGGTCTCTGCAACTGCCAATAGGTGAGTAATGGCTTTGTGAGATAACCCATCCCTATAAATATGTTGCCTATACTGTAAAGATGTCTAGGAGCCTTTTGCAAAGCACTAGGTCTTCCTGTTCTCCAAGGAAAGCCTGTAAAAGAGGTTTTTTATTTCAAAACAATAATTATCTTGCAAAATATGGCTTCTAAAGAGAACATACTCGTGGAATTTTATATATAAACAGTTATTGATTCATTTGCTTGCTAGCATAAGGGATAAGAGAAAACCTGGTTTTCCCTTCTGTTGAGAAAATAATCTCAAGATGATATGGATTACCTAACAGAAAACAATCCTTTTTTGCCTGATTGTGTAAATGTGAATCAGACAAAGAATTGAGCTTTATTTTTGTTTTACTTAGAAGAAAACTGATCTATGTATTACAGATTTTTGTTACCTATTTTTTGCCAGTGTTGAAAAATTAGTACTGCATGGCATCAGTCCTACTGAGAAATTATATGATCACAACTGGCATTAGTAATGGAAGGGAAGCAGAAGTGTAGCATGTGTCATTAGTGTATTGATCTTAGGGTTATCATTGCTTGAATTGTTTTGAAAGTAGAGTTTTTAATATTTCAGTGGATACAGAGTTATTTTTTTCCCAGATTTGTGTGGAATAAATTGGTACTTTCAATGGACAGCTGTCTTTCATATGTGAGGGGAGGACTGGTTTATAACTGGTGCTTTTACTGCTGACGAGAACTTAAGTAGGAGGTTTCATATGGTTAAACCTAGGCGAGTTGATGTGTTATTTTCTGTATGGGCTGCGGGGTACTTTAAAAATAAAGTGGTGCATAATGCTCCCTGTTTTTTTATAACTGTAGTTACTAGGTGAAAAATCTCCATTGCTTAAATGTTCAGTGCATTTGAGATGTCTTCAGAGTATAACCACGTGACTGTTTTTTGAAATTTTGGCAGCTGTTTTTTCTCCAAAATAAGTTTTTCTGAGTCTTGAATGGATAGAAGTTTCTGTTTCTGAAGTTTATTCTGGTATGTTTGGGGGTGGTTGAGAATGTTTGTTCCCTGTTTTGTACACTCCTGATGGTCTGAAGTTGTTCCTGGGTAGCTGATACAATATGGCTGGCTGCAGGCATGTTACCTGTTTGATCATCTGCCTCAAAGATGAGCTACCATCTTTCTCTCTCTCTGTTTCCTCAAACTCTTCAAACATAGGAGGGCTCAGGTGGCCTCCTGAGCCCTCCTGTGTTGGAATAATTTCATAAACTCTTTAATCTCCTCTTTTAGAAGCCAGACTGGATGTTGCAACATTGCCTAACAGTTTCTTAAATAGTCTTTGTTGTTGCTGTTCTTGAGCAAGAAGGTGGCCTCAGAGAAAGAGACACAGAAAGCCTGCCAGCCTTTGTATTGTTTAGGCCTGAGAGACTATATCTGAGGCGTTGTAGACCTGATAACCATGATTGAATCCTGGCTGAATGGCATATGTTGATGAGACCTGGGCATGTATTGTTTTTCCACATTGCCATTTCCTTTGGAAGGAAAGCCAGACACATGGGGAAGGAGGGAACTGCAGCATGCTCTTCCAGGAGCAATGTGTTTATCTTCCTAGGTGGGATATGAAGGCTCTGGGTGCATATCTTTTCCACCCAGCACAGCAACTTTCATACGGGTGTACACTGAGTGTGCCCAGTAACTGTTTTTCCAGATGGGCTGCTTGAGTTCTGTCTTCGTAGTTTGTATTGTAAACTGAGAAGTCACTTTCAGAAGTAGGAAATATTGCTTTGCTTCAGTAAAAGAGAGCATTGGAAGGGGGTTAAAAACCTCCTGTCTTGGTAACATTCATAATGTTGGGGAGAAAGATGAAATACAAGTGGAAAAAAGTGTGAGATTTTTTTTTAATAAATAAAGGAAGTAAAAGGCAAATTTAGAAAGAGGAGAGAAGTATTTTTAAATTTTGTGTCTTAGGATTCTCAGTAAAACAGCCACAGACTCTAGCATCAGACAACCCTAGCTTTCACCTAAGGAGAATAAATTTCTGGCCTTAATGACAGCAGACCGAAGAGCTAGAACAAAACAGGGTATAATCTGCATGTGAGTAAACCAGAAATCAGGGGGAAGTAATCTTTTCCTATCTGAAGCAAAGCCAATCTGCCAGTTTTGATTGTTTGGTCTTTTTGTTTGTTTTCTGGTTTTGGTGTGGGGGTTTTTTGTTTGTTTTGGTTTTGGGTTTTTTTTATGACTGCTTATGAAGCAGTAGAGCAATAAGAGATAAATATTATCTTTGATTTGGCAGCAGAAAGATTTGTGTGAACAGTGCTGAGCCTGAAGATGCAAGGACACTTCAATAATATGCTTGGGAAAGGGCAATTTGGGAAGTAATCAGGATGTGCAAAAAGAGTCTGATCTTTTGATAAGAAAAAAACACCCAACAACTGGGATCATTTTCCTTTTGAAATCAAGTTTCAGCTTCTTCCAGAGGTCTTTTTTTCAGAAAAGCTTACTAAGCATACTAGTACAACACAAAGAAAATTTAGTTGGATGGATGGAAGGCCCTGTTTAATTCCTTACCCTGCATATGAGTGACCATACTATGCCATTACACTGTTCATCCTTTTCCCACATTTCATAAAACAACACAAAACATAAAGCATTGCATCAAAAGGAGAAGATGGTGGCGTGCAGCATATTTAACCAAACTCCACGGTAGTCAGTGTTTTGTTTTTACTTCACAAGTAAATCAACACACAATTTTTCTTGATTGCTATAAGCTGTAGGTAAGACATTGTCTCAGGAGTGGAAGGAAGAGAAATATTTGCATTGGAATGAATTTGTTCTTGGCAGAGATGAACAGGGAGGTTGCTGGCAAAATGAGTAACTCTGGATGCTGCATCTTAATTCCTTATTCTCGGAAGACATGTATGGAAGACAGCAATCTGAAAATTAAGCATGAATAGAATTTTGCATCACATTAGCACTTTTTTGATGAAAATTACAGTAACATTTCATTATCATGTGCATCATGAGTTAAAATTGTTGTTACGGAATAGCATTTGTACTGGAATAGTAAAAGGAAACGTATTTTAGTATAGGGCTACTGTAATATCTTCATAATTATGTTAAGAAAGGATTTCACTTGTCTTGCACAACTTGATTCTTCTCGCATATCAGTGGTAGCAGGCAGCTACACTAGGGTCAATAATGCGAGCATGAATGGAGTCAGTGTAAATAAGGAATAGGATCACTTTGTCTGCAGGATTCTTTTCACTCCAGTGAGAACTGTGTCTTCTTTCAACAACACAGATGCACTGTAATATTCTTGCTGTCCTCAAGAATTTACCTGAAACAGTCATTTTTGTCCACTAGATTTCCTTGCATACATTAGCATGGAGATGTGCAATGGAAGAGGACTGAGGGCTTGGAGAGGTGAGTTTTATACCACTGCTGCCAAAATGTAGATATGCCGCCAGTGAATTGGCAGTGTTTGGGAAGCTACTACTCTGATTTCCCCTGAGGAATGTAGATGATCACATTCAAGAAGGTGGAGTGGTGACCCTCAAGAACCTTTTGCTCCTCTCCTTCTGACTTTTCTCTGTTCACTCTTCAAGGCTCTTTATCTATCCAGACACCTCGTCTTACATTTTGTATGGAGGGAGTTTTTTTTTCTGCACAACTCCAACCACAGGTTTCAATAGTGCTTCTGTATTATTTAGGCTTGCTAACTTTTTTGAACAGGGAAGTGTGTCAGAAAAGACAAAATAGACTAGAAATGCTGTAGCAGTGTCTTCTTGTCACTGTTCTCATTTTTGTCTTGGAACTGGTAAATGGGGTCCTAAAGAAAGACAAGAAAGAGAAAAAGATATTTGGATTTTGTTAAGCAGTAAAACTTGCCAATTCAAGGCAAAAATTTTACTGCTAGGACACTATAACACCTGTCTTAAATAAGCCTCTGAAGAAGTAAATTACTGTGAAATTATTTAAATGAGAACAGGAGAGAAACAGTATGTGCTGCCGGTAACTAATCTTACTGTGATGTGACATTTCTCTGGAAGTACTTTTAATTGTGCCAAATTACCTGGCTTTCTGAGAGCGGTGTCTTTGCTTATTCTTGCTTTGCAAATCTAAAAATAAAAGATAAATACATGAGAAATAGATTGAGAAAGATGTAAGGGAGATGATACTGAAGAGCTGTATTATTGTTCCTAGGGAATTTTAGGTATGTTTCCAACATTACTGCCTTACATTAATTCTTCAGAGATTAAAGCAAATTTTCCAATTTTCCAGGGTTGGAGTACAAAGTGAAAATTAACTGATTAAAGTGAAAATGTTATGTGATTTGAAAGTACTTGTAGAAAAAGTTAGATTTCATAGAGGAAAATTAAAAGAAGAATCCTTTTAATAAAAGCAGCATCTGCTTGAGGCTTTTGTTTGACCTATAGGCTAGCATTTCAAGAGAGTATTATTATTGAGCAGAGATGTGAGTACAGATTTAAAGTTGGCAGTTTAAATCAAAAAGCTATTTACTATCCCCATTAAAAATAGTGACCATTGATTTACACTTTTAATAAAAGGAAAATAACTAACACATCAATTGGTAGCTAAGGAAATGACCTTAAATCTGAGATCATTTTCTCTCAGTACATTAATTATTATTTTTCCATAACCTCCCCAGAGGATGAAATTAATGACACATCAGGAGGTGTGAAGTGTTTTATTTCTAAGGTCAGTGGTCCAACTTATTTGTCTAAGAGAAGTGCTTAAAGCAGCAGATTTTAGTTTCTCCAAGGAAAGCCTTTAAAGGAACAAAGCCATTAAAAAAAACCAACAAAGTTTTAAATTATTTTCTTAGTTTACTACTGATGTAATCAAATCGACTTAGTTTTGTAAACAATGAAATTTTTATTTGGACTTTAATTTCCTTATTTACTAAGATCAAAAGGAAAATTTGAAAGTCAGTTTGACCTTTGCTTATTTTAATGGCTCATTTCAGAGTTTCTGAAAAAAACGAGGTCACATTGGTAGAGTATTTCACCTTGAGAAGTCAAACAGATTTCTTTTGTTTCTACAGCATGAGTGGGCACTTGTCATAAACACTGAGCTACAAGGATGAGACCTGTAGCTTTGCCACTGTAGTAGATATACTCAGCTATGCTTTACTTTGTTTAGCAAAGCTTAGCTTTACTTAGTCTTTTCTTAACATTGATGTGCTAGTTGTGTATATTTCTGCTCTGTAAACTTGTGATATGGGATTTCCGATATGGAATTACTCATCTGAGAGCAAGATGAGCTCACACAATCCCACAGGAGGAGCTTTTTGTTTATGAATGAGAAAGAAATAACGTCTGGAGCCCAGGAACCCCAGTGGGGCTTGGTTTGGGTGCACACTTCTGCCTGCCCAGTGCTCCTTCATTTTTAAGCTTTTCTGCAATACAAATCACTGAGAAGTGGGAAAGTGGAATGTTCCAAAATACTGGGTTTTAATAAATTTTATTTAATGAAATAGCACTATGAATTTGTAGTAATATTTATTACATATTTCTAGCCTCATAATTAAATTATTATCACTCTCTGTTTTCCATTTCTGGCCTTAATGAAAGGCTTTGTATCCTGTTTAGATTTCTTTTCCACTCTGTTAGTACATGTACAGGTATCTGTGTTGCAGCATATTTAAAAGAGCAGGCATTTTTTGTGTGATAAACAATCCTTCTGCCTAGCGCTGACAGCTGTATAACTGTGATAGGTTTGTGTGGGTTTAACTGGCTCACTTAGAAATAAATTCAATCATTATCAGAGCTATAGACTCTTATAAATATATATTTGCACATTTAATTATTTATAAATGAGAACAATTATATGTGGATGAGAACAATTATGTATAAATTATGTCAGAAAACTTTTGTTTTTTTTCCTTAGAAGCAGCAAGCTAACAATAACCAAAAACTCAGAAGATACAACATGTAACAGAGTGGTTTGGGGAAGTGTATGAGGCATACATAGCAGGGGCTGCAGGGTGCCCTGTGCTGGTCACAGTGGGGTCCAGACAGCTCTGAAACCCCACCATGTGCCAGCTGCAGCAGCAGGCAGTGGCTCTGGGGTGGCAGCTGTGACTGGGGGAAGAGGCAGGCAGGGAGATGCTCTTGGGGAGACACAGGGAGGGAGAGGCTGCTGATGAGAGGTGTAGCTGGAGGTGTCCTCCTGGAAAGAGGCACTTCATCCAAAATGGGCACCCTTCTGAAGAGACTGTTGCAGTGGGTGACCCATGCTGGCATGGACACGTCCGAGGGACAGTGGCTGTGGGTGGCCCACTCCAGGAACATGCTGGCTTGGTTGTTCATGTTTTGTTTTTGTTTTTTTTTCCTCCAGTAACCAAAGCAGTGATCAGAAGTTGGTGCTAGCTGGCAGTGAATTAAGTAAAAATCTCATGACCACTGTGTCTGCAACAAAAAGTTAAAAGTAAGAGCTTTTAAACCTAGGTAGCTCAGGTCTGGCATGCTGCCATTAAAAGGACATGCATTTCTCTTTGCATTTACTGTGTCATAGTTGGGTAACATTACAGCTATTGCCCAGTTATCAGCTTCCTTCTTTACTTTTCACCTTCTTGGCTTGGGCCTGTGGGTTTTCCCTTTGTTTTTAAGGGAGAGTTAGTTGTTTCTAGTATCCACTTTTGTGCTGTTGCCAGTCAGTCAATTCTCCCCCCAGGCCAAACAGCGAGTGGAAGAGGCAAAGTCTTGACGTGATTGCAAAGGAAGGGCAGTATCTGGGAAGAGGCATGTCTGGCTGCTTTGGAGGCTTGGGATCTTCTCTGTCTCTGTAATTATTTTTTTATGACATTAGCAGGCATTTGGGAATAGAGGGTAGTGCGTTTGGGAATAGAGAGTAGTGATTTTACACTGAACATTATATTCCTTCATGCTCTTACACTGAAAATGTGGAGACATTTTCTTTATATATAGAATATACATACACAGGCTAAAAACAATTATTTAGTACCCTTTGAAAAGGGAGATTCCTGTTTTTTTATTGCCACTTAGAACCTGTCTGTCCCTAGAATGATCGAATGTATTGAACCTTTGAACTGTGACAGTAGATACTGAATAACTCATCTTAGATAGCTACGTAAGAGCTATAAAACCTGTCAGTTCTTCTGTTTAAAACTTTCACTTGTGATAGCATATCCAGAGCTCTGTTGAATATCTTTAAGATATTTTTCTGCAAAGCATGTGGAATATTGCAAGACAGATGAAATAATTTAACATTATTAGTGACCTGAGTAATGCAGAGGTTGCCTTGATCAAGGTGGAGCACTGGAAGCTTTTACAGCTCTGGGGGCTGCCTATCAGGCTTCACATTAGAAGTGGTACTGATGCTCCTCAGTCTTGTGTCCATCCATCAGTGATTCTTTTGGTTAGGAGAAATTTGAATTTTTGATTCAGTAAATGTTTCCAAACTGAATGGGAAGAAGCATGAGAAGATAGAAAATAAATCATACTGAAAATGATCGGTTCTGCAGAAACGAATGTAGTGTTTCATTTATTCCAGTGCCTAATCCTAAGTATGTGCATAGTTTATGTGACTAAGGTAAAAATATGGGAGACAGAGGAGTGAATTTAAGAGAAAACCACCACACTATATTGCAGAAGAAGAGCATTGGTTATAAAATTACACTCTAGCTAATGCATGCTGTGATTTCTCATTAATTTTAGACACGTAATTTTCTCCCATCTGATAACATTTTAACATAAATGTTTTGACCTGTACTCTACTTATTTGCATTCTGAAGTTTTGGAAGGCTGTGCCTCTCCTAACTTCGATTTCATCTTACTTATGATTTCTCCAAGTTTTTTTTTTTTTTAGCTATTGCCCAGTTACTGAAATGAGTTAAATGAGCATACTAAAATATGCAAAGTCAATAAAATATGAAAATGAACAAGTTTAGAAATTTTAGTTTGACTGCCTGAATCCAAATCTGTTCCTAACTTAGCAAACTTGATTCTAGTCTTATACTACTGTATATCAGAAATAGCTCCCCTGCTTCCAACTTAGTATAACCAGGTAAGTGAGAACAGAATTTAAATCTGTACTTTTTCCCTGCCCAACAAGATTATCTTTTCTGCTGTTTGTGTAAAGGTAAATCATGGAATAAAAAGAATTATTATTTCATGAACAGTGGCGAGTATAGTACCTAAAATGTCTGACTATCATTTTGAGATAAGTTTCAAAAGACATGAGAGATTTGGCTTTTCATTTGTGAGGATGGAAAGGGACTTAACTCTTGCATTCTCAACATTTCCTAGTCCTATTCAATCCCACCTGCATTAAATTGTATCTTTTTTTCCCCATTATGTAGTATGAAAACATCTGTCAGAATATGGCAGCAACAGAAGAACAGTGCCTTTTTTTCCCCCTTTCTGTGGGATGTGTGCTGTGGTAAGAGTCAAGTTACTTTACTCTGGGTTGGTTTGTTTGTTTGTTTTTATTTGATAAAGATACACTGACTCTGGAGGGTGTAGTTTTTGTCTCTTTACAGAAAAAAAAAACTCAACAAAAAACAACTCTCATGTTGATAAGACTTAAAAAGAGAAAAGAAATTACTGAGAAAGAAGTAGATTGTTATAATTTTACATGACAACGAGGGAAAAATTATGTATTGCAGTAACATTGACAGGAGTGAAAGGAGTCAGCAAATTTAATCTTTTAGGTCATGAATTTCAAGGATGCAGTCTGAGGGAAAATCCTTGTTCACATCTGTAATAATATCCCTGGAGATTGTACTGTTAGGCCTTGGTACCAGCAACCGGGAGGGTTTTCCTACTCTAAGAATTTGTGTGTTGGGGTATAGTAACGAACATATTCTCTCATATGAAGATGTACATGAAACTGCCCTGATTGGGAAAAGAAGGATTTACATGGCTTTTATATACACTAAAAATGTATCAGGAATAAAAATTATAATGTCTGGGGTAAAAAGAAAATGATAATTGGAATAATGATAATTTCACCTAGAAATAGATGAGAGGATACATGAATTATCTTTTAATTCAACTTCAGTACAGTGATGACAAATATTGCCTGCCTTGCAAATGTAGTTAGCTGTCTCTTGTGAGAGCTGCTTTTTTTAAGAGAAGGAATGATTGTAAAAGGTGCCACTGAAAGCCCCAATTTTTATAGCGGTCCATTTTTAAGTTTTAATCCTGTTATCTTTAATTCATACTTCTTTCCATTTGTAGCTAAAGCTTTTACTAAACTATTCCTTTAGGAAAAAGCTGCTTGCAGAGGTGGACTGGATGCAGAATAATGCCAAGATTTGTCCATTAGTACCTGAAAGTGTAGAAAATAGCTTCTCAGAGCTGTGGAGTTCTGTTTCAGATTTTTCCTGTCATGTTGTTGAAATAATTACAGTGTCTGTAAAAGATGTGTATAATTAGATGTTGTAATGGGAGTTGAGAAGTACTTTTATGAATGTTTAGAAGTATGACTATGGGAACACTGAAGTCTTGTGATACCTGATTCTCTCTCCGTTTTCCCTTCTTTCTAAGTACTTGCTTAGCAATATATCGCTTTCAGATGCTGTTGAGGTGTACTGGCATACACTGGTTTATTTCAAGCACTGAGGATAATGATATTTGTCTAACCTGTTTGTGTCTCCTTGGAGCTTACTGATTACTAAATCATGTTCCTGGCATAGTTATGTTGCACCTTAAAATAGTAACATCTGTAAAATTTGGAGATATGTAACTATCAACGGATTTGAACATCCAGTGTTCAAATTAGTTGTTCTGTGTCACCCACTTGGCATTTTGGTGCAACTATATTACTTTCATTAACATCCTTAGCATGAATGGAAAACAAAAACAAAAAAAAACAGATGTGAATTATAATTCCTGATGCAAGGGAGTAGATTAAACATTATCCCACTCTACTCAGCACTTGTTGAGCCACACCTGGAATACTGTGTTCAGTTTTGGTCCCCACTATACAAAAGAGATGCGGACAGGCTGGAGAGGGTCCAAAGAAGGGCCACAAAGATGATCAAAGGACTGGGAAGCCTACCATATGAGGAAAGGCTGAGAGAATTGGGGTTGTTCAGCCTTGAGAAAAGAAGGCTTAGGAAAGACCTCATCACCATGTTCCAGTACTGAATGGCTACAAAGATGCAGATTCCCTTTTTACAAGGAATCACATGGGAAATACAAGGGATAATGGGTACAAGTTGTTCCTGGGGTGGTTCCAATTGGGCAGAAAAGGAAAATTTTTCACAATGAGAACAATCAGCCATTGTGATAATCTCCCCAGGGAAGTGGTGGATTCCCCGACACTGGACACTTAAGATTCAGCTGGAAAGGATGCTGGGCCATCTTGTCTAGACTGTGCTTTTGCCAAGAAAGTTTGGACCAGATGATCCCTGAGGTCCCTTCAAACCTGGTATTCTATGATGATTCTATGAATTATTGTCATAGGTGCTCCAAGCTTGCTGGAAGACTCTTGGAGATAATGCCCTTACTCATGTGTTTCTAAAGGCATTGGTCTGTACTTATCATCAGAAGACATCTCTTCGATACTTTTTTGCTGAACCAGTTTCCAAGCTTTTTATTTAGCTTGACACTTATTTTTACATTCTCTAGAGTTGTACTGAACACTGTGAAAGTGTGACTCAGTATCTCATTTTTAAGGATTACCACTTTGGTGGGGATAGTATTTGCCAGTTACCTACCAATCACCCTTAACGCAGTCCAGATTTGTTTATAAATTTGTTTATACAATAGGAAAATAGAAGGCTATACAGTTGCAAATGTTTTTGAGGTGGGACACAACAAGTAAAGGAAATTTGCACTTAGGTTTATTTATAGTTAAATCAAGTCCAAGGCTTCTCTCATTCTGTCTGGTTGTTTGCAGCATCTGTCTAATCATGTGTCTGGGCATCATGTTCTTACGCAGAGGAAACCTCTTCTTACGCAAACTCTGCATTTTTATTCATGGAACAGAAATTTGATCTGGGTATCTGTGTTTCCTTTACACCCAACCTGGCCTATGGTTCTGTTCAGATTCACATCATTATCCTTCTCTGCTTTCTTACCTGAATAAAGCTGTTCCTACCTGATGGGAGAGATAGTTATTAAGTCTCCTCACATTGGACTGTTAAAAGACCCAGTGCCACACTAAATTATTAACCTACAAATTGCAAGCCTAGTGTGAGGTGAAATGCTCTTCTCCACTGGTCAGGGCAGCGTTCATGCTCCATGTATAGTCTTTTCAGTCTTTGAATCTTACTTTGTATGTTACATCTGTAGCTTGTCAGTCTTCCTTTATCCAGTCATTTTAGTGGAATTAATACCTGTGACTTACTGGTTTCGGTTAGACGCAGTGATAATCAGTCACTTTGCTATGGCTGACTTTTAACCTGTCACTGCAATAGTGGGAGACAGTTCGTATGCTAATGGGTAGAAGCAAAAATATATCCCGTTGCTCCCAAGTAGTTCCCTTTTTCTTCCATCTGAGAAAGCACAAAAAACCCCAGAGACAACAATTCCCCCTGATCTGAATGAAGCTTTCCTTGTGCTGGGTATTGTAAGGTTCCTCTGTACCACTATCAGGCAGCCAAATCCATTCAGGAAGAAGGAATGAGGCAGCTTTGTGTAAGAATATATGTTGGCATACATTTGTTGGTGATCATAATGTGGTAATCCTGTGGATGGGCTGCCTGGGAAAGAGATACAGGATGCAGGACCTATGTTTAGTTTAAACTTTATTTTCCTGGCTTATTTAAATGCTCGAGCCTTTGAAATGACTGCAAGAATAGATTTTTTTCACTTCAGCTGTCGTGGAAGTGGTGTGAAGTCCAGCTGCTTCTGAAGTACGCAGCATATTTTTTTCATTTATTTTGTTAGCACTAAATCAGATCAGCAATGAGTTTGGATTTGGCACAGAGCACTCATTTGTAGTTGGCCAGTCTCCCCAGAAATATATTGAGAATATAATCTTATGACCAAATTCTTTTACAAACCATGCGTGGTTTCAATTGATTTCTATAGATTGATCCACAAATATTTATTAGGAGGTAGCATTTAGCCTTATCTGTTAATGAGGATGTCTGTGTGTTTCCTTACATTTCTGTGCATGTGAACAATTAGATAGCAAAAAAAGAGAGAAGATCACTACTGTATTTTTGTAATAACTGCGAGGAACTTGTTTGTATTTCACGCTTGTGTTGGGAATGTCTCTTTTGTCATTGCACTCCTAACAGTATCTGGAAATACTTGCCTTTATTTTCCAGCTATTTTTTTCATGGGCAAAAAGTTGTGCGGTTCCGTTGAGTGAGACTGTTACATAATTTGGGTGGAATATGTCCATTTATTTTTAACACTTTATGACTCTTGGCAGTTATTTTCTTCTTGTTGATTGTATCTACTAAGATCAGGAACCTGACTGGATTTGGGGATCTGGCTTTGATAGTGATTTGGGATTGGGTATGTCAAAAAAGAGATGAAAAGTATTCGCCCCGTTTTAAGGAAATTGCCTTCTTTTTTTCACTTGCAAAAGTGAAATGAACATCATTATTGATAATACAAGTGTTACTTCCTATTATAAGAAAAAAAAAAAAAAAGTGCATGGTTTTGTTATGGACTGGATGACCCCCAGAGGTCTCTTCTAATATAAATTACTATATGATTCCATTAAGTGGAGAAACATGCCAAACATTTCACTGTTTAATTCAGATAAATTTTCCTGTGATATGTGTGGTATACACTGCCTAGACACATTTCACTGTAAAAAGATGCTATTCTGGTTCCTGGAAACTTCTATTTCAGGGACAGTTGAGTACACTGTTATTTCCTTTGGGGACCCAAACTTCCACACAAATTGTTACACTGAAAACTTTTGAGGAGAAAAAGCTTTGTGGTGTGAAAGTTGTGAAAAGGAAGGTGTGAAACAAAATAACACAATTTTTTTCAGCAAGGAATGGCTGGAAACTTCTGCAAAATAACATGTAAATTAGTTGTTGACTAATTTTAATATTTGCAACACAGTGATATATGAAACTCTGCTTGTTAAAACAGACTGGAATTACTTTTTCTCTATAGTCATCCTGCTGGGATTAATTTAGTCTACCACTTTTAACTAATCCTATAGCTACATAATGAATGTCTTTGTAATTAGAAGATAGCTACAATTAAAAGTTGCCCATGAAATCAGATTGCTAATCCACTCGTATCTGGGCCTACATTATTCATTAAATCAATAAACACTTTATAAAAATAATTACAATATTTGGAATATGAAGGACTCTGTATTTGAAATCAGGATTATTAAGATTATTAAAATCACTCAGCCTAAGAATATGCTCCACTGCTGCTCTCTGTTGCAGAATTGCTTTAAATTTTACATAATATTGTTTTAAATACAGATGTTACATTGAAGCAATATTAGTCTATAATTGTGTATTTATATACTTATATTGCTTATGTAAGTATATATACTTATATATATACACTTAAGTATACTTATATAAGTATATATACTTATATTGTTTTAAATTTTACATAATATTGTTTTAAATACAGGTGTTACATTGAAGCAATATTAGTTTATAATTGTTTACTTATATACTGAAATGACTAGGATTATATTTTTCATTTCCATATCAAAGTGTGTATATCTGTGAAATTAATCTGAGAATTTCTCAGTAGCACAGACATTATCTGTTTTATTATTTTTGATTGATTTCCACATTGCTATACTTAAAATTCCAAAATAAATCCACAAAAATCTCTGGAGAACAAACCCCAGCTGCATTATGACAACAAAGTTTGGATTTAGGAGGAAAAGAAGCTCATCGTGAAAAACCTGAGCTGAGAAAAGCATTTGACCTTTAACAGTGTACAGGCAGGCGATGAGAAAATTTTGGGATGACTGTGCTAATGGTGAATCTGCTTGGCTGTCAGGTCAAACTGAAGCCTTAATATAATTTATGTGTAATTTCTTTCCAATTTAATCTTCTTTCTTCTTTCAGTCTTTATGTAAAAAATGCCAAACCTCTGACAGACCTTCTCAAGTGAAGGCCTATCTATGTTATCAAGACAGGTCAAATTTCTATGAATTACCATGAAATTTTACCCACATCTTTTTCTTGAATTTTTATTGAAATTAAATCCATGTAAGAGAACAAACAGCTTTGATCTGTATCCATGAATCTAGTAGGGATTAGTGTTCTGAAAAAGGCTGTTTGAAAAATAGGGCAGTGGGAAATAAATATTTGAATACCCTCTCCTTTCTTTTTGCTTGGGGAGTATTATGAGTAAAACACATGCAATTTTTACATGTCAAAACTGGAAAAGAGATGATGGTGATGATGATGATTATTATTTTTAGATATGGTACATATGTCCATTCCTACATTAATGTTCAACCTTTATACCTCACACCTGTGTCTTTTGCCCTGCCAAAAGGTTTGTCTGGAGTGAAAGGGAAAAGGAAACCTGAGCTGCCTCTTTCACAACAGCACTACTTTCATCTTAAGGAAGCAGCATCCAGGTTGCTGGCACTGTTGCTCCTCAGGGCTCGTGTAGAGGTTGTAGTATTAGTAGATACCAAAACCTGACCACTTTCTGAAGCTGGAAATCACTTTGTGGCTTTTAAAAGTTGAGAGGAAGGACACTGTTGCATAAAGGATGTTAGGACAAGTTCACATGCACAAAGATTTTATTGTCAGGGTTTGTAACTGATGGCATGAATTGACTCTAGTGGTGAAGAAACAAACAAAGTAGGAGACAGAAAAAAGGGAAAGGATAAACTCTCTTCAGTTACCAGCTGGGAAGAGAAGCGTAGGAGTTCCCCAGACAAGCATCCTTCCCTGTGTGTCCTCTCTAGTGCAGTGAGCAGTTCTCCCTGTGATACTTTTTCCATAGTGACTATATAGTTTTCTTCAGGGCCTGCTCAGACTCCCAGGTGATTGTTCCTGCATGGGATGCTGTTTGTGCTGACTGGAGCACACTTATGCCAGGGGCAGGTGCTGCATGCTGCTTGGCTGTTAAGCTCTCTGCATCCTTATTATTGGGTCCCCTAACGTAAACTAAAAATCATAACTGAAGAGAGGGAAATGGGGGAAAAAAAGGAGTGATACCCACTCAAGTGTGAATCATTTCCCATGAGATCCCACCACAGCAACACCGTTTGGGTTGGCATGTGCAGGCGCAAGGGCATAACAGCCAGGGCTGCAAATAGAAAGCTCTGAGCAATAGGAAAGGCTGAGGTCCCAAAGGCACTGTGCAACAACTGAAGTAGTAATCTCACCCTGTAATTAAAGTCTTTGGGAATGTATTAGCAGAACATTTGAAAACCTTTGGGGAGGGGAGGTGTTGCAAGGGGATAACATATTTCTGAGAAAGTGCTATAAACCCTGTCTTTGCCTCATGACAATAAAGCAGGTGATTTGAAAACCTTTGGGGAGGGGAGGTGTTGCAAGGGGATAACATATTTCTGAGAAAGTGCTATAAACCCTGTCTTTGCCTCATGACAATAAAGTGCTATGAATTTTTCCTTTTTTTTTTTTTTTTCCCTCAAAGTTTAGATTATCTTAACATGGTTTTGTCTACTCCTCTGACATCATACAATTCTAGGCATGTTGTTTCTATGATTAATAAAATTTTCCAAGGAGGTATTATGTCCTATTTTGGCAGTTGTCCTGAAGAAGAAATCTGCTTCCTTCCTTTCTATTAACATTATCCTATTTACCACTCTATACAGTCACAGTATATCATGGCAGTCATTGAGAGGCTCCTTTCCTTAGCAATTTCTTGTGTTTCCTCTCTGGTTTGCCCAAAAATACTGCTCAGTCATTTCAATTTACCACATCTTTCCTTTGCAACAGAATCTGTCTTGAGCTGTTAAATGCCACTATTGATCTCTGCAGTACTGATCTGTGCAAAGGAAATCCAAGTTTCCTTTGTTAAAGCTCTTCACTATTCTATTTTTTTGCTATCAGATATACCCCAGCCATGACCTTTTATCACCCTTCTGGTTATTTTCCCCTCATTCTGACACATGCCATGGCAAATGTCAGCTCACCAGGGGTGTTGTCCTTCGCTGACCCGTGCGTGTCTTGGGGAAAGGAGGCCTCCTGCTCTCTAAGGGGAATGACTACTCTTCTCAGTGTTATCATCTGCATATTCCTGCTTAATAGCAGATAAGGTCAGGAAGAGGCATGCCCTCCTTCCCTGGGAAGTTGCAGGGTTACTGGGTACTATACCCTGAGTACTTCTTGTTCTCTGAAACATCTTGTGCACCTCAGCACACAGAGGTGCAGTTACTCTGCTGAGCTGCACTACATTTTTGCTTCTCACCATGACTCTTCCTTTTCCCTTCACTTTCAAGCACAAGGTTATTGATGGGTTCTCCAATAACCACAAACACAGAAGATTTTCAGAGCTTCTCGATGTGTTGTTGAGGCTGCTCTGATACTTGCAAAGTTCCCATGGGTCATGATGTCAGAGGCATAAGTCTGTCAGGGCTTAGACTTCCTCAGGGTTTTAGATGGTACTTCGCTGGGCCTGGTCATATGGTCATGCCCTGGGCTACATTAGGAAGAACCATGCCAGCAGGTCGAGGGAGGTAATCCTTCCCCACTGCTTAACACTGGTGATGCCAGATCTGGAGTGCTGGGTCTAGTCCTGGGCTCCCCAGTACAAGCAAAATATAGATTTACTGGATCAAGTCCAGTGAATGAACCACAAAGATGACTGAGGGGTTGGAACATCTTTCATTTAAATGAATGTTGAGAGAGCTGGGGCTGTTCAGCCTGCAGAAGGGAAGGCTTATGGAGGATGTTATCAATGTGGGAGTTCTTGCTTTGGATATTTTTTAAGATGGGGAGAAAAGACTTGTATGAGCTATTCAAGAAATATGCACACTATGGATTCATACAATGTCATCATGATGCTTGATTCTCTATTCTTTTCCTAACAATTGCTGCCTTTTTGTTTGCCTTTTCAACCACTGCTATCATTTGTTTTTTTCAAAGAGCTGCTCACAGGGACTCTTGTATCTTTTTCTGAGGTTGTAGTAACTAAGGTGAAGCCTGCTTTTGCAAGTGTTAAGTTAAAGTTGTTTTCCCCATGCCTGCTATTTTGCATTTATCATATTGGATTTCAAATTCTCTGTTATGGCCCAGTCACAGTAGTGTGAGGCACTTTGGCAGCTTTTCCCATGTGTTGTTGCATTTTAATACCGCGGATAGTATTAAAACTCCATCAAACATTGCCACATCACTGTTCTGCTCCTTTTTAGAAAATGTTTAGGAAGACATTGAATAAATTCTCTTGAGTCCTCCAACACAGTCCCTTCAGTGTAAAAGTTGACCATTTATTTGCTGGTTTTTGCTTCCTATTTTTACTTTTACCAATCCAATTTGCCTCCAGGTCTCTGGAACTGTCTTAGTGTTTGGGAGGTACTGAAAATCAACATACATAATCCAGAGCTCTTAGAAGATGCTTGAGCATAGTTTATTGAACTTGCTGTTTAAAAATATTTCAACATTAGTGTCTGTGGCTTTATATACTCATGAACTAATATTTTGGAACATAAAACTGTACAGGAATTATTCTTTAGGATGTTGTAAATATGTCATTTAGCTTTTCCTTTAATAGAGAACAGACATTTTTATTTGATGGTTCTGCTTTTCTTTTATTATAATTAACAGTTTTACATTCTGTTATAATAGTTGGTCAAATTAACATTAGACTTCTTTCATGACTAACATGCAGAAAAACCTCCATGGATCTCTTGAAATGTAGTGTATTCATCTTCCGCCCTTGCTAGTTTATTATAATTCCAGTTTAAACTTGCTGTTATTGCTCAGATTCTCTGTGTATGTGTAAGCATGCATATTTTTAACGTGAACTTTAACATCCTTCCTAGCCAGGTTAGGTTTTTATGCAATTTATGCTTCTTTCCCAGTTGTGCATGTTTCTTTATTTTTAGGGAAACTTTGAAAATGTTTTCAATGTATGTTCTTATTAGACTCCTTTTAAATTTGAGGCACGAGTGTTTGAGTGTTATAAAATTACCTCCTTAACAGTCCAAGTGAAATTATTTTTTACTGCTTTGGTCTTCAGTCTATTAACATATACTGTATAATAATTTGTATCTTTTTTGATTTTCCAGTTTTAAAATGTGTTAATTTAATTGCAGTTTACTTCAGAATTGTATGGTATTGTTCTGAAGTGGTTGCAGCATGGTCTTAGCCAGAGTTAAGTATGTCTGGTTTAACTTTTGTCGTGGCATAAGAAGACAAGGCTTTGGTTTTAACAGCATACTCTATTCCCATTCTCATTGGCCTTAGATGAAAAGAAAAGAAAAGAAAAGAAAAGAAAAGAAAAGAAAAGAAAAGAAAAGAAAAGAAAAGAAAAGAAAAGAAAAGAAAAGAAAAATTATTAAGGTAGCATTAAAGAGGGTATCAGCTGTCTCTTTTAGAGAAAATGCTAGCTGTGATGGTCAGAATTATTACCACTGTTGTAGGTTTCTGATCTTAATACTTATGGGCAAAACACAAGAGTGAAGAATAACAAGGATGAACAGTGTATTCTCTCTGATGCTTTTCACTTGTCTCATTACTGAAAAAAACAAAGACATAGCTTATTGTCATCAGTTAGAGACTCAAATCCCTGCAAACACATGCCATTGTTGGGCTATATAGTGCTTTATGAAGTTGTCTTTCTGCTTGCAGGGACCTATCAGTGTTGTAACAGAACAAATCTGTCTTTTTGACTAATTAGTCTATACCATGATTGAAACGAGGGCAATAAGATATAGCAGAAAGAGGAGAATTAAGTGAGGAAGAGAATGATAGTACAAACAGGTGTTACAGGGTGAACCAAATACTTTCTTTTTTGAGTATATTCAGGAATAATTTGAATATGTTTGTAGCTCAGTCCCCTCTTTCTGTATCAGGAAGGACCAATGTTAAAGATCATTGTGTCACTGCTGATGGTCCTTGGGTCGCTCCGTCCCGATCCTATGTCCCTCTTACTGATCCCATTCTGTGAAAGAAATGATCCTGTGACATAGAAAGCAATCATACAGTAGACAGCACGCAGGCAGATATCTTGATTATTTCAAATGTGAATTTTCCTTCCTTTTCTGGAGTCTTTCATCTTATTGTCATATTGAACTGATTTTAGCAGCACATTTGAAGGTCCCTTATTGCACAGTTATTTTAAAATATCTGTTTTCCTATAGTCAACTTGCTTTTATTCTATCCTATTTTGCTAATAGTTGTGGTTAATTTTTTGGCAAAGGCTGTGATGACTGTTTGTTTCCTGATGACATTTAAACCCAGACCTCTGTGAAAAAGAAAGGAATTACTGGTTTGAGAGTACTCCGTGACCAAGAACAAGACATGATTTACAGTGTTGTTTACTACCTCTATGATAATTATTGGAAAATAAAAGTTTATGTTTGGTAAAAATGTGTGAAGTAATAACTCATTATGGACATAATTTTGTGAAGTAAATCACAAGTAGATTCTTCATATTGATTTTATTCTTTGTGTTTAAGATATACCTGACACTTGAGAAACATTGTTTTTGTATGAATTAAAACTTAGCTTCTTGTATATTTTATCCTGTTGTTGACAAAAGTTGAACTTTCCTCTCACAGTTCCCTTCCAATTAGTAGATGGTTCTACAATGCTTTCTGTTCATAGTCTCCTTGGACTTTCAGTTCTTGTTCTGAATTACATTGCTTTAGTTTAAAGTTAGGGAGGATACTGTGTCATAACTGCTTTCTCCTCTCCTCCCATTTCCCCTTTTTCCCCTTTTCCCTTTTCTCTTTTCCCTTCTTCTCTTCTCTTCCCTTGCCCTTGTGCTGTCCTGCCCCTTTTCTTTTCTTCAAAGTACATTTGACTCTTAGTCCAAGAACATGAGAAACTTCCTGCAGGGTCACGCTGTGGTCCATCTAACGCAGTATTCTGGCTCCAAGAATGGCAATAGAAGCTCCTATTAAAAGGCAGCACACAAGCTTGATCACTTTGTCATCTGTTCCCTCCATACCTTGCCAGCCTCTGCAGTTGTGTTAGCAATGTCAGAGAGTACGTTCTTGCCCTGTCATTTTATTATTGGTTTGTGGACAAGGTGTCCATGAATTTGTTTAATCTCTTTTTGAATCTGCTGGTACATTATGACCTCCTGTGGCAGCAAGTTCAAGAAGGTCACTGTTTGCTAGGTAAAGATGTACTTGTTTTTTTCTGCATCAGTCTTCTACTAGTTTCATTGAGTGCCATTTTGTTCTAGTGTTGCAGGGTTTGGTGAACAACAGTTCTACTTTCACCTCATCCAGTGCTTTCATAATTTAAGCCTTTTTATAGATGACTCAGAAGAGAAGTTTATTTCAGTACTCAATGAATTTTTTGTTTTATGTGGGTAGCTTGTTTTGTTCTTTGAACATTGCCTGGCTTTTAGAAGTTTGAGTCTGAAGATTTGAGGTCTGGAATTCAGAAGTAGAATGACAAAGACCTTTACATATTTGCAGCCTTTACTCTGCTTACACAAAGTTTTAACATACAGTTTATAGCTTGTATAAATACCCTTCTGACACCTTAGTACATACATTTTATTAAATCATTAATATAGTATTCATAACTATTTTGTAAGATTAGTAGGTCCTGACAATAATGTTATGAAACCTAGTTATTTATTTAGAAAAAAATAGGATGTCTTCTTTTGTGTGATTATGTATATAGACAACATTTGAAATCAGTAGATGTTATCCAAGTTTCTTTCCAATGGCAAATTCTTTAATTACCTGATTAATTTTTACTCTCTTTACATAGTAAGGAGGAGGCTGATCTTGAAAAACAGCTGATCTGAAAGTGATCCTGTAGTGGGCTGACCCACTTAGTGTGAATATTTGTAGTCTTAACAGTTTAGTTATGGGAACATGGTCTTTTCTGGTTATGCAGTGAAAAACTAGCACTATTTTCCCAGGTGTTTTGCTGTCATTACACTTGGGTATAAGAAGTTGTCCCAAAGAACTACAGATATTCTATTAGCTGCAACCTCATTACTGCTGTCTGTGTCCAAAGCAGTGCTTTCTCCTGACTCATACTGAAACACACATTTAGATTTGCATGCCTGCTTCAGTGCCAAGATGTCATACTCTTCAAGGGAAAATTCTGTTCAGAGTAACATTGAGTGGATTTTACATATGCCAAGCCAGTTATGATTAACCATTTAACACAATCTTAAAGAGGCTGTCTAGCTGGGAAATTGTGACTCATTGTTGGAACATCATTTGTATAAAATGAGTTATTAGTATCTTTTTGTACAGTTCTCAGTGTCAAAAGCAGCATCCCCTGTGGTACCCTATGTGCTAGGAAAGACAATTTAAATGTGTAAAATATGTTAAACCTTCTACTCCACGTACCCTTCAAAGTCAAGGCAATGCCACTCAGAATAGAAACTGGCAACACGAGGTGGACAAGGTTTCTGAAAAATGGCAGGGTCCACTAGCTCCATAAACAGGTTGGGTCCATGGGTTGGGTTCACTGCAGTTTGTTCAATCACAGTCTAAAACAGTGACCTTTCCAACTGCAATGTCTGTGAACCACCAAGTAGTATCAATTTCATACCAGTTCTCCTAGATCACAGTCACCAGTATAGGTCAGAGGCCAAAGTGGCCAACATACATCTGGAGATGCTGGGATGAAAATGATATCATAAAAAATATTCCAAATGGGCTTGATTTAAAGAAAGAACTACTTCTCTGTCCTGTACAGTCAAAATCTTTCCATTTTGAAAGATGCATAAATATGCTTACCGATTTTGTTGTTGTTGTTGTTGTATTCTGTGACAAGATTGAGTGTTTGTGAGCAGTCATGATCATCAGTGATATCCCATGCCATGCTGTCATTATACTATTTGGTGTCCAAGTCTCTAATGGCATCACTACAGCAATCTGTATGAGAACTTTTACTGCCCTTCTGAAAGCAGCTGCACAAAATCTGCAGAAAAACAGTCTGTTACATACTCATCTAGACAGCCACACTGTGGCTGCTCATCATCTTTTAGATCGCTGTGGAAAAGAACTGCTTCCATAGTAGATGAAATTGTGGCATGTGTACTGGAATGTGGGAGAAGAGATATCCAGTGCAGCAAACACACTCAGACCTTGCTAAGCGCGGACAGTCAAGAATGATGGGCAAGGGTCCTGGTTACCCCTTAATCAAAGCAGGAAAGCCACATACTTCTCTGTAAGATGATACACCAGTGTTAACCAAAAGCAAATGCTACTTGCTATGATGCATACCATCAATGCTCAAATATTCCTTATCTCCAAGGTATGGATAACATAAAATCATCAAAAAAGTCTCTAAGAATCAAATTCCCGAAACAATCTAAGTTCAGATCAGGACAAAAAGCATGTTTCAACTAGGCAGTCGTAGTGATGACTCGCATCAAAGATTGCTTCCAACACAGTTTCAAAACAGCGACAGGCTTTGTGGTTATGGCATACTTTGGTGGAACAGACTGCTTTTAATAGTGTCAAAAATAGTGCACTGCAAATTAATACTGTATTTACTGACAGGTAGACACAGCAAGTGCAGACATGCAGTGACGCGGATTAGCAACTCTTGCAATGGGATAGTGAGGTCCTTCAGAGCTTGGCATGTGCTTAATAGTCTGTTTTATGTCAAAGTTGAAAAGCAACAGCATCATATTATATCTTATATCCACTAGTGAGTTTTAGTAAGTACCTAGCATGTACCTCACAAGTGGGGTGGATCATTTAGTCTGTCTATAAAATCAAACCATATTCAAACAGCAAAAATATGCAAATTCTAATTTTTGGAGACAAGACAGTTAGAGAAGGATTTTTTTTTTTTTAATTTTCTAATCATAAAATTCTCACAAATATGTAAATGCCATCTTCCCCCTAGTCAATTAGAAAGCTAAGCTTAGAAACAACAAAACTTTGTTTTCATTAAGTCACTGGGATTCGAGGCATTTTAAACTAAGGTCCAGGATTCTTCTTCAAGCCATATTTTAACTGGAAACATGTCTTAGGCAGCTGGCCTTACGCACTAGTAAGGTATTTTGCCTCTGGTATCTATTCAGCTTATGCCTGTATTGGAGGACCTTTCACATCCCTTGTTGCTGCCTAACTCATTATTCAGGTTTTCCCCCTACCCTGATTCCTATTGTCATGACAGAAGATGAGATTGCTTTAACATGGTTTGTTCTCAACAAAATCACATTGGCTGTTACTTACATTTTTCTTAACTTTCAGAACTCTTGATTATGAATTATTTTATTATTTGGTCTGTTATTGTTCCAGGAATTGAAGCTACGATGACCAGTTCTTAATTCCTGAACCTTTTCCCAGCCTTTCAGAGGCATGCTGTGTGTCTCTTTACTAGCCTGCCAGAATTTTCTACATCTTTCAGAGGTTTTGAGACTATCAGTTAGTTCTCTCAGTATCACAGTTGATTTTTACCAAGCCAGGGCAATTTGGAAACGTCATACTTACATAACCCTTGCCTTATCTAGACCAAGTTTGTACACTCTTTTCTTTGCTGTTGGTTTTACTAACATCTGATCACAGTTAAAACTTTTAGAGAGGACAGAAACAGATAACAAACACTTCTGTTTCCTTGTGCTATCAGCTGGTAGATTGGAAGAGTAGAGAAGCAAAGTTTTCCCTTTGCCTTTTTGTTATTTTTTTTTTTTCTTATTAGCCCTTATGTCTTTTGCAGTTCTGTTTCATTTCATGCCATTGAACTTTTTGACTATTGAGCATACAGGATGGTTGGGCAGCATCAAAAAGAGTATGAGTGATTAGGAAGCAGTTGGAGGAATTGGAGAAAGATGAGTGGAGAAGTGGACTTCCTTCTCCATCCAATTCTGTCTCCATGATTGAGAAGAAAGTCTCCACTATCTTGTAGGTACGCATACATTAGGGTTCAGTTTTGACTGTGGAATCATCACATGCAGATGTGAAGAAAACAAACTGACAGTAAGAGAAGTGAGCAGCAAATTATTATTGCTCATACCTGCTTGGGTGCTTTTTGAGTTCAGTACTATGTGTATACAACTGTTAGATGATGAATAGAGTTGTAAGTCAACTAAAACTGATGGAAAGGCTTACGTGGGGCTATAATTATACGCAAGCTGTCACATTTTCGGAATTTCCTACTTATGTGTGCAAAATCTGTGTCCCAAATCTAGTTAAATTTTCTCAAATTTCTGGTGGAGTTTGGAACATATGCATACCATCATATATATAGTCTTTTGTTTGTATGGTGAAGGAATCCCTTTTGCTTTTATAGGTTGGGTTGTGCATTTAGTTTGTTCCATAAAGTTAGTGTGGATGCTAGAACCCTTTAAAAGAAAGTAACAGTAAATTCTGCTTATAGGCTGTGATTTTCTGAAGTAGTTTTTCATGTCCAAATAAAAGTATGAGCTTATAATATAGTGTTTTAATGGAATTTGAGATATGTCATGTAGATACACCTGAAGTATAATCTTATTAAACAGAAATGCTTAGCTGAACTTGGGCTTTTTTGCATAATGTCGTGCTATATTAAATTGTGAATCTTTAGTACATCAGGATGAACAAAATATCTCTTCATTGAAATTTAGGCCCTGTGGAGGGGTTTGGCAAATTATTTTGTAATGCAGTTCACAATCAGAAACCACTAGTCCCAGGAGAACGACACTTCAACTGTAAACAGAGTTAATAAAATTAAAATTTGAAGATTAATTTGAAGTTAAATTTTAAAAGTTTGGAGTATTGTGTAGTTCTCAAAACATGATATAGTATCTTGAAGCTGCACTTCTTAAATCAAATATAATGTAAATTTTCCAACAGTTTTTAAAATTAATTCTTCCTAAATTGATTTTATGCAGTGGTTAGCAGTAACTTTCCTGTAAAAAAACTGTTGTGTAACTGTATGCTGAAGACAGTTCAAAATTAAATGCTACTTTTTAAATGTTATTCCAAAGTGAATTTGACATGCTTTTTTTTTTTTTTTGTCTTGCTGTCTTGCACAGGTATCATTTTTCTTGTTCATTATTTTTGTGGTGTATACCATGCTGCCCTTCAACATGAGGGACGCTATAGTTGCCAGCGTCTTGACCTCTGCATCTCATACGATTGTGCTGAGCGTCTGTCTATCAGGTACAGCTGTTGTAAAGGAACACTTGGTTTGGCAGGTAGGTGCTTTGTGGAATTAATGTTTAATTGTGCACTGCATAGCCTGGGAAATGAGACAGGAGTGCCTCAGTGGGTGCTTGGGAGTATAAACTTATTTCTTTCTTCATTTCTGAATTGCTACAGATTTAATTCAGAGGTAGTCCAATAATGAGGTGTCAGTAATGTTATGTCTTGCTGAACTGCATGCTTAAGTGGTAGAATCTACAGCCATGTAGCACTTACAAATAGAAAATCTAATGTTGCTCAAAAAATTATGTGATACAGCCATATTGTGGTAGCTGCATTACTGCTCTGGTATGCAAACCACATTGTGGCCTTTCAATACTTAAAGGAGGCCTATAAGAAAGACAGGGACAAACTTTTTATCAGAGACTGTTGTGATAGGACAGGGGGTAATGGTTTTAAACTAAAAGAGGGTAGATTTAGATGAGATGTGAGGAAGAAATTTTTTACAATGAGAGTGGTGAAACACTGGAACAGGTTGCCCAGAGAGGTGGCAGAAGCCACATCCCTGGAAACATTCAAGGTCAGGCTGGATGAGGCTCTGAGCAACCTGATCTAGTTGCAAATGTCCCTGCTCACTGCGGGGGGGTTGGACTAGATGACCTTTAAAGGTCCCTTCCAACCCAAACCACTCTGTGATTCTCTCTTCATATTGTTAAAGTCTAACTTCTAAGACCAAGGATTTTTTCCAGGTATCAGTGTTATCTTTGGCTCAAAAAAGCATTGTTCCTTTGACTGCCCTGAGGTCTGCTGGGTTAAAGATCTGTTGTGAAGACATTGCCCTCTGCAAGTCTGCTGTATGGCTTGTCGTCCTTCTGTAATTCTCAGCCAGTTATAGGAATTTTACAGCCTCCTCCTGGTTGGGCCCCCTGATCGAAGGGGACTGTCTGGCTCGACATTTAGAGAACCCATCTGTGTTTGCAGTTGGGTCTTGGCTTGTAACTCAACTCTGATACTTTACTACATGACATACTGCAGATTAATAATTTTTAAAAATCCAAATATTAGGAGTTGTTTTTCTTTACTGTTTTTCAGAAGATCTTGTAAATGGTGAAATACTACAGTTCTGATTGTAGTGCTGTGGTGATCCCAGCTGTCATTGATAGAAATCTATATTTTTAAGGCAAAATTTAGATCTCATTTTGAAAGTAAAATACATGGGGTTTTTTTAAATATAGTTATGTCGTTTTAGGGAAACAATTATTTTAACCTTTGAATCAAAATGACACTAAAGTTTAAAAGTAAGTACATTTTATAAACATACCAGTAGAACAAGAAAGATGGACATCATGCTATTTTTTGTGAATAGTATGAAGCATGAAGCAAATAGTTTCTACTTACCTTTTAAGTTACTTCAGCCTTATTTTGGAAAACATTGTGCCTCAAAGGATAACTTCAAAATTCTAGGGATTTTACAAAAGTCATGCCTTGTAAGTTGTTCAGGAAAATACATTTTATTTCCAGATATGGCTGCAGATCTGTGTTATATGGAATATTGAAATTGAAGTCCCATAAACAAAATATGTTCTAAAATGTAGTTGTCTGTTTTAAAAGGTGAAATAAGTGAGTTTGCTTTTCTCTTGCTGATTTTAGTTAGTTATGTGATTTTTGCTGAGGTTGCCAAGTAGTGCTGTATGTTAAGCAAGGACTATGGTCATCTGCAGTCAATATTTTAATAATTCAGAAATACAGTTATTGATAATTATAGTGGAACAAATTAGGCAGAATGTTTTTCTTGATTTTATGTAAACCTATGGCTTTTATTCTGGGCATAGATACGCTGCTAAAACAGTATTAATGTTTTCCACTCCTCCTCTAAAAGCATTTTGGGTTAAAGTTGCTGTTTGCAGAATTTCTTTTTCCTGCCTATCTTTCTAGACCATTAAAATTTGGTATATCTAAAACAGTACTTTCCGAAGATGTTATATTTTTACACATGTCATGTCTCCAAAGTAAAAAAAAAAAAAAAAATCATGGGATGTGATGTATAATTAGTGTCTCATCTCTTCCTGTTTCATTTAGAAAGATTGAAAGTATTTGAGCAATTTGTAAATTTTTAAGAGCATTTAGTTTCCAGGATGTTTTTAATTTTCTATTCTGTCTTCATAAAAGGTATTAAATGTTCTGAATAGTTTGGCAATTACTGAGTGCACTGCATTCTTATGTATGTGTGCAAGGGACTGAATGCCACTATCACAACTCATTTGCCCTCTGTACACTTTTAGATTACTGTTGTTTATACTTTGGAGTGTAAGCAAAAAATGTTTGTTTTCTGTTCTTTGCTTTTGAAAATTGAGACCACAAATAAGGGATTAGATTAGAGATACTGATTACACTAAAAAAAGTAATAACATTTGTCAATGATATGCCTCAAGTTGGTGTAGGATAAGTATGTGTAATTAACAACAACAAAAGAGTTGGTATGTAGTTATTTAAAAGGACCATGCTGTTGATTGGGGTTTTTTTGAAAAATTAGTTTTATATATATATATACATTTATATAAGTGAGGCCTGGGACTGAAGCTACTTTGCAGAGTTCGGTCACTAAAGACCAGAGATGAGGAATTACAAGCAGACTGAAATTCGAAAGTTTAAAGAAACATGTTCAGGGCTAAGTAGAATAAGTCTGGCTTGTGGAGCTACACTTAGCTTTAACAATAATATATTATCTTGATTTCAGGGGTACTGATTTGTCTCAACAAAACAGAAAAAAGTACATGGCAATGTTAGCAATGAACAGTATATTTTCCTTCTGGCATGGATTTTTTTTTCTAGAGGGCAGATAGGGAACCAAGAGTATGCACTTAAGCAGAAAGACAGTGGTATAGCAAATGTACCTGTAGGTAAACATCAGATAGTAGAACATATATATCCTGTATATATAGCAAGTATCTTCCTGTAGAGAGTACCTGCGTGCATCTCCTTTATAACTACTTCCTGTGTATTAGAAGACTTTTATTAAATCTTCTCTGAGCTTTCTGTTCTCTTGGCTGAACAAACTAAGTTCTTTCAGTCTTTCTTCTTATGCCAGGTTCTCCTGCCTTATAATGTTTTTTGTTAGCTCTCTGCTGGACTCTCTCCCATTTTTCAGCATCTTCCAATGACGCTGGTTGGCATCCCGTAGCATTTTGGAAGTTAATCATACCTTCAGTCTATCAGTACAGAAAAATCGATGTTCAGAAGCATTTGTTTATTTTGAGATTTGGCAGAGTCTATCTTGCTGGTTTTGTCATTACTTTAGTTGTCCTCTGTAAAGTATTACACCCAAAATTAGGTTCAGTAAAACTGAAAGGCTTAGCATGCTCTTGATTATTGAGTGTTGGTTGCACTCAGAGGTACTGAGATAAAATCCTCCTGCTGGGATAAAGAATCCTTCAGCACAGTCTCTGCTGGTTACGTGAACTAGTTTCTGTTTCTTTTGCATGTGTTTTGGGGTGAGTGAATCCACCTTGGTTTAAAAATTGGCAATGATGGAGATGATCTTCCACAAACCTTCCTATTTTTTCCATGATTGTTGACTGTCAGTGTTAAAATTTTGTTCCTCTTTCCTAGTAAGAATTTGTCTAGCCTTGTCATCCAGCTTCTGGATTTCATTTTTTTTTGGACGGCAAACTGACAGACCCAATAGTAATCCAATTTCTGTTTCTTCCATGAGAGTACTTCTAGACTATCATGAATTTGCCTCATAACCTTTTTGTCAGTAAAATAAATGAGTTGCCTGCTTTTACACTAGCTAAGCCTTTCATCATATTTCACAGTTCTTCTTTGAGTCCTTACTTGTGCTTCATCAACATCTTTCTTGCAACGTGGATATTTGCTTTAGAGGAATGTGCCAGGAGTAGCTGCAACTGTGCCAAATGCTAATGTGGATCTAGGTCTACAAAGGGCCTAGTGTGCTGCAGTGCTCAGCATGGAGACACAGGCTCTACAGTAAAATACCCGGTTAGTCACCCCTTGCAGTTCTGTGGGGAGTTTAATGCACAGCTGTGGGATTTGGGACAGGGAGGAGGAAAAAGAATCCTGTGTTCCAGTCTCAAATTATGAAAAAGTAACTGTATATGTATGGTTTTGGGGGTTTTTTTCTGTTGAAAATTTTAAACCTAAATCAGGTAGACTGTCTGGAATCTGGGACTCTGCCCCCTCTTCCCAGGTGAGCATCCTACTGCCAAGCAGAGGACGTTGTTCTGTCTGCTCCTGGGAGCCTGGTGGTTAGGGCTGCTGCAAGAGAACGTGGCTCTAATTACGGTGTTGAGGCATTTGGCTCAGATGAATTTCATGACTTAACATCCCTTTCAGTTATTGCTGGAATGGAAAGTATTTTACTGCCATCCCTTGCTATAAACACATAACCTGTTTCTCCCCAGACTAATCGAATACTTGTGTTTTTCCTGCTCTACTGTCAACTGTTCAACCATTCTGATCTCAGAATGGGTTGATGCTCTTGTTAGAGGTCATTTTTTTCTTAATTTCTTAAAAAAGAGCTAACCAAAATCATTAAACAATCTATAAGCTTCAACTTTTATTTTTCCCTATATTATATATGAGGAGTACGATTTTTAAAATTTTGTTCTTTTTAAAAAAGTATTGTTGCTTTACTCTCTCAACAAGCAATTTTGTTGCTTTTGTAATCTTTTTTTCATTAGCTGTGGCTAATTGTTTTCCAAACCTTGGTTAAATTACTACAAACTGTCATTCATGTTGGGATTTTTGTTTTGTTTTGTTTTTTTATTTAAATGAGTGTTCCTCACCTTTTGGGATTTTTTTGGCAGCTCCTTGCAGCACTATAGAAGGAATCCCTTTTAAAGGCACAAAATTGTAATTGGGCGGCATGCGTGTGTACTTATATGTATTTTTTATTATTATTTTTTTTCCCAAGAGTGCAAATAGCAAAAAGAAACCATTTGTAACCACTTTTATATAAGCAGTGTTAGGTCTTTGCTTGTGTGATCAGTTCCTTTCTGGTAGCCTGGGTAAATCTTAAATTAATGTTCTGCCCTGGTGGACAGAAACAAGTACTAAATGAAATTCCTGTTATTTTCAAGAATGTTTGAATTGGGAAATTCCAAGGCTACATCCACAAGATCTTGTGCATTTATCATCAGCTAGGTTGAAGTCTCCTATTACAATACAAATGTTACCCTGTGTGCTATGGACAGCTAAAGATGAAGCTACTACCTTAGTCTTATGTGATCTGTTTGTGTGTGTACTAATGTTAGTGTACATCCAGATTATGGTTTCTGCTTGACTTCTGATTCTTGAGCTTTTGGTGTCATTTATTTCAAGATCACTAAGAAATTGTTTATTTATTTATTTATTTATTTATTTTAATCAAGCCACCTTCCCTTTTAAGTTAGGTAGATAATTTTGATAGCATGGGGCAGGCTTTCCTCCTTTTGGCTACTTGCAAGCTTACTATTGGGGTCCCAGTGGCTGGATCATTAAGTGTTTCAACCCTCAAAGCACTTTCAGCAGGTGCCCCAGATGAACAAGAACCTCCCTGGTATGGCTGCCTTTGCTGTACTGATTCTTCAAGACTGTTCCAGACTCCCACCAGCAACATGAGCCTTCTGGCTTGTGTTGTGTATCTTCTTCCAAAGATGGCAGTTATACTCTTCCCTATCTTTTTCTGGAGTAACCAGTGGTTTTCTATTGTGTGAATTTTTAAATGGAGTTTAAAATATATGATCTGCCATGCGTGTGTTTTCTGTCTGGAAAATTAATGTGTCTTGTTGAGGGAAACTGGTTAATCTGGTATGACCTGTATTTGGCAAAACTGTGCTGCATTTGAACGCGTGTACCCAACACATATATGCATATAGAATTGTTTTGGTTGGAAAACACCTTTAAGATCATTGAGTCCAACTGTAAACCTAACACTGCCAGGTCTACCACTTAACCATGATCCTAAGTATCACATCTACACATCTTTTTAATACCTCCAGGGATGGTGACTCAACCACTTCCCTGGGCAGCCTGTTTCAATGCTTGACAACCCTTTAGGTGAAGAAATTTTTCCTAATACATATACAGCTGGCCGCACAGACTGACACATGCAGCACTCTCACAAACAGAAACAGAACGAATGGCCTCATCCTGCTGCTCACTCTGTCTGACCAGGATGAAAATCTATCAGTGCATGTGGTACATTGCATGTATCAATGCACATGTACTGTGTGGATCCCTCCAGCAGCTGCGACCAGTCACCCAGTAGGTGCCCTTGGATCCCAGTCTCCCCAGTTGCTGGCACCTGGATGTGCAAGCCCCACTCCAGCTGCTGGTACAGCCCCCCTTGCTCACAGGCATGCACACACACATGGACATCTCTCCTGCAGTCTTCCAGGTCACATCACCTACCCACCAGCTGGTCCAGCTTGATCGTTGCTAGTGCTCACACACTCACTTGCACACCTGCACATGCTCCAGTTTCTGACACAGGGGCCCCAGGGGACCAGGGCCATACCCCAGTTGCTGCACAGAGACCCTCATACACACACATGCACACAGACTAGAGAATCCCTCACTGAGAAAAAAGAGTTAGAAATAAAGTTTAATGAGAAAGGACAGACTGCAGTGGTCAGGGACAGGGCATGGCCAGGCCAGCATACCAAGAAGTAACCTGCTCCCATGTGACTCACTCCTTTTATCCCTTTATCCCTCTATTTTCCCTCTGTTTTGTTGTCCCTCCTCAAACCATCATGATCTCTCCCTTTTCTTACCTTTGCTTCCTGCCCTAAATATCCCATATTAAGTCTTGCCATTATGTGTCCTATGCACCTGGGCAGTGACCTCCTTTAGTCCAAGAGGTGATCTGGAGAGTTGTTCTTGATGATGCATGGGGACGAGCATCACACCTGGACACTGGGGCTGAGGCTCCCCTGGGACAGCCTGGAGAGGAGCCTGGACAGGGTGTCCCATCCTCTGGGTCCTTAATTTGGGTTCCTACCTGCCTTTGTGCCTCTCTGCTCCTCTGGGCTTGTGCAGGTCAGCTGATGGCTCCTGTGGTGGGCTTGGGAGTACTGGCTGTTATTCAGGCTTCCCCCTCCCATTGTCTCTCTGTGCTCTTCTGTGTGTGTGTGCAGCTTTTGATCACTTAAACTAACAATAATTACATGATTATTTCTATCAAGATTCATGAGATAATGCTTAACAAGTGTTTTGCAGTTCATACTTAAATCTCTAAAAGAACATCACATATCTAAATTACAAATATTTCCATAGATTTAGTTAGCTTTTTCAGAGATAATAGTGCTTCTTATGCTTCTATATCTCATCAGCTTCTAGAAAAACATATAACTGAAAATATCAGATGGTTGATCAGATTTTTAAAAATGGGCAACTTTGATATGGCATCTATAATATACATTTAGGTGTTGTAATCAACATGCAGCATACAGGTATATATCTTTTGTTTAGACCACTGATTTAAACTGATCTGTTAATTGAACATCTTTAATAGGTGATGATATTTACAAAAAAATGTTTAATATAATAGAGTGGCATAACAGCAAAATAAAAATAAAAAGCATCATTATTGACTGGCTAATAAAAGAAGAAAATGTACAGCTCTAGGGCTCAGAAATAGAATAGAAGTTGCTTTATGCTGTTATCATGCAGTACAAGAAAAAATCATGTTTATTAAAAAAAAAAAGGCTGGGGAAAAAAGACACTGTCTTTAAGTACAGTCATTATTGTATAACCCTGAGGCTGTATAGCTACACAGTGAAAGCTTAAAGCACATAGGAATTTTAGTAGTCTGAATGGCTAAAAGCTGTTGCTGTGGGTTGAGTTTATCCTTCTCCCTTGGATACCCATTTTTGAAGGAGATAGGGAACAGTTATCCATGAAGGTAATGCAGCTTAAACAACTCTTGCTTTCTCCTGTGTAGTTACATGAAATGAGTTGCTGTTATCCCTGCAGAAGGGGTGGAGGGCAGTGACTGCTATTGAATGAGGGAGACTGTATTTCTTGTAGAAGCAGCTATTGCTGTCCCATCCCTCACACCTTTTTCCTTTGCTCTCCCCACCCCAGCAGCAGTCTGCCTTGCTCCATTTTACAGGAGCTGCAAACCAGTTTGAGAGAAGAACGCCATGTCCTGCATAGCACAATCCTGTAGGCATATTTTTTTATTATCGCACATGCAATAATACACACTTCTTTACTCTTGGTTTTATGCTTAAATCTAGGCAAATATTGATATACCATTGGATATGTTTTTTAACTAATTTTTACAATCTAGTCGTGGTTTAACTGTAGCTGGCAACTGAGCACCACACAGCCACTCGCTCACTCCTCTTCTGCCGCAGTGGAGTGGGGAGCAGAATTGAAAAAGAAAAGTCATGAGTTGAGATAAAGACAGTTTAACAGGACAGCACAGGAAGATATAATAGTAGTAGTAGTAGTAATAATAATAATAGTAAAATAATATATTAAGCCAGTGATGCACAGTGCAGTTGCTCACCACTCACTGACTGATGCCAAGCCCATCCCCGAGCAACGATCCTGCCCCTTGGCCAACTAGGCCAACTAGTTTACATACTGATGTCCTAAGGAGGAAGAGGAAGAGGGAAGGCGAGATGGAAATGGGGACAACTGGGCATGACATCATATGGCATGGAATAACTCTTTGGTCAGTTTGGGTCAGCTATCCTGGCCATGCTCTCTCTCAGCTTCTTGTGTTCCTCCTCACTGGCAGGACATGGGAAGGTGAACAGTTCTTGACTTAGGATAAGCACTACTTAACAACAACTAAAATGTCAGTGTATTATGAACATTATTCTTACACTAGGTTCAAATACAGCATCTACTAGGATGAAAATTAACTCTGTCCCAGCTGAAACCAGGAAAAACCCGCAAGTATACTTTGAGTTTCACTCTGCACAGTTTGGATATGCTTATGAAGAGCCCACTTGCTTACAAGAGTATAGATACATAGGAGAATGCATAATTGCATTTCATAGAATTCAAGCATTAACATGGAGAATGTGAACATCTTCCAGAAAGTCCCTAAGGCTGTAAAGAAAAAACCTGCAATACTTAATATGATGGAAAAATCAGCAAAGGCTGAACATTTCAGTGCCATGGTGAAATGAAATCATGTGTGCAGATGGCCATGTGGGTTTTCAAAAGCAGCATTTACTTGCAGCCCAAAATCAGCATCTAAGAAATGCATAGAAAAGCGTTCTGGTGAGATGTGTAGGAAATCATCAAAGCACATAAGATAAGTAATAAATGCTTCCTTTTTTAAAATAATGGAAATCTCTCTAGTTAGTGTTGATTCTTAAGCTTTACCGAAAGGGCAAAGCTTAAGCCTTAGGTTGCCTTTTGTGTCCACTCCATTTAGGTTAATATTTTTATCAGCAATGAATTTCACTGGTTTATTTATTAATCACTCTTATAGTACTTTAGCTTACATTTCTTATCCTAAAAATGACAGGTTTTTTAGCAGTTTCAATTTTTCAAAATATAAATTTATTTGATGAACAAGTCCACAGTCCTTTAGTATTTTAATTAAATTATAAAATGTCTATGTTAGAATGCTCAATCCTAAGGCTGCTATACCTCCAAAAATGTAAAACTGTTATACAGGTGACTGGAAATTCCAGTACTTCTAAACTAGAACAGAAAGCAGCGTGCTGTACTGGCTGTGCCTTCATCACTTGCATAACATTGCTGGAGCAACAACTAAACTTTCATTGTACAGAATACCTTTTGCAAGTGAGTTGCATTCCATAACCTCTTATAATGGTCAGAATTACATTTTTGCAGAATTTTGTAATATTGTCCTTCCAGGTAATATTTCGAGAGTAAAGAATCTTTAATTCCTTCATTTGAGTTAGTTTTGCTGTTTTCTTTCTGTTTTCACAGATATTGCATAGCCTTTTCAGTTACATAGTACCTTTAAGGCTTGGTATTATTTGTCAAATTTATTGTGAATTACTTTACTTATTGCAGCTGAAGCATAAAATTCTGGGTGAGAGACTCACTCTAGACATGATGCTTTGTCATTTTACGTACTTGTAGAGTTATCATCTACCCCTACACATTATTTTCAAGAATTCAGTGGAGGAAAAATACCTTTCACTGTCAAGATCTGGATACATTTCCCCATCCTGTTAGCCACTTTTAGTGCAGTATAAAATAAGAGGGATCAGGAGCACCAACACCTCTTGCTGCATAGAGAAGCCTTTGTCGAGTCAGAATCCAGCTGAGATGCCACCCTACCCGAATTACTGACTTCCCAAAGTTGCAAGGGTTCAAGCCCCCATCTGTTTGGAGACACCTGCAGTAGGATGTGTTCATTTTATTTGTCCTCTGATGATATGTCAGGCAGGAGAAGTAATTCCTCTCCCAGTTCCCTTCCAAAATTTGCACTCCTGTGCTTTCCTGCCGGTGCTCTCTCACCAGAGTCCTTGGATAGCCCTCAGCCCACTTCTACCATATGTTAGTCCTCAGTGAGTTTCAGTGAAGTGCTGGCTACAGAGCTGTCTGGCTTTTAATGATTAACTACAGCCTCCAAGTGCTAGTGTTGCAGGTGCTGTGGAAGCATGTGATGGAATTGGTTAATGCTCCCAAAAATGCAGGCGGAGGCCGGAAGCCAATGAGGTAGCACAAACTTCTGCCACATACATTCTTTTTTCTTAGCAGCTACAGCTACAGTGTTGGTAGAAGGGGAGCTGTTCTCCAGCCCTGGAGCTGGGTGGCACAGCACAGCTCATGTTTACCTGCTTAAACTCCCACCTCTTCTTTCTTGCCCAAACAGGGTGACGAGTTGTCAACTTTCTCTGAACAATTCCTGACGTGTTCTGTCCCCTAAGACCTATCAAGGCTCTGGGAAAATGTTGGTCGGCCCAGATAAAAACAGTGCTAGTGAGCAAGATAACAGCTATACAGCAGTGATGATCATGGAGCTCAAAACTGCTTTCTGATCTTTTTTGATTTACCAGCAAAGACACAGCTGGAGGATGTCATCTGCAAACACTGAAGTAATTCTTAACTCTTCCTGGGGACTGCACCTTTGGTTATTAGACAGCATATTGTTTCCCTTCTCAAGGTACATCTGTTACTGCACATCCAGTGAATGACATCAGTATTTGTTCTGTGTGGGCCTGAGAAGGAATCGTGTCTCTCCTGTGCCTCTCACTAGTTATGTGTAATAAATCGTGTTTATCTGCTGTCAGTTTAGGCAGGTTCTGGGTATAGTAAAGACTATGTGCTGCATATTTGCTGTGAAGGTCACCTGCGTAGCCTCTGCTAGCTCTTTCGGTTTCTGAGTGGGACAGTATTAATAGTTACAGCTGATGTTTGGCTCCTCCACTGTTACTGGTTTTGTTTTGTGTTTTAACTTTGATAGCAGCAGCCTGGAAACAGCATAGGCTGAGGTTTATCAGGCATAAAGCTACATTTGTTAATCTGTTTGCAGTTTTATTTTCTTTGTCCCTTTGAGGATGTATTTTCTCTTAGATGTGTAGCAGTCAGCTCAGAAGCTACAAGAAGACAGGCTTGAAGTAAGCAAGCTGGCTCTGCACTGAGCTAGCTGAGGTCCAGGGGCTTTGGGAGTTCAGGCTATGTGAAAGCACTTATGCTTCTCTGGAAGCACAGAGCTGTGCAGACATATGTCTGAACTTGAACCTTAAGCCAGCTGCCACATCCTTGGATATACAATAGCACAGTTACAGGTTGCCAAGAGAGGTGGCAGAAGCCCCATCCCTGGGAATATTCAAGGTCAGGCTGGATGGGACTCTGAGCACCCTTACCTAGTGGAAGATGTCCCTGCTCACTGCAGGGGTGTTGGACTAGATGACCTTTAAAGGTCCCTTCCAACCCAAACCTTTCTATGATTCTATAGTCCACAGCCCTCTACACTGTTTTAACAAGTAATTTAGACTTGACAACATCAAAACAGTATAGGGCTCCAGGGGATTCAACTGCTTATGGATGCCCAGATCTAAGACTGGTAAGTATTCAGTAACTGAGGCCTCAGCAGGGCAAGAAACAAACACCTGAATAAAATCACTCTAAACGATCCCAGCAGATGTGTGTTCTCAGTGCTGAAGAAGGAAGCAGGTGCCCTCCAAATCCTTATCAATGTGACCCAGAGAAAATTTTCTCCTTGATTCCTAAGCAAGAATAATTGGTTACATGGATCTTATAAATAGGAAGACTTCATACATGCACTAGCTATTCAAGATTTCCATGCCTGTCCTTCCTACAGTTGTTGCCAGTATCTGTTACTTCAGAAGGGGATTAAGAGAAGAACTTAAAAGTTCATCTGACTAGTTTTAAGATGGGGGAAATTATTTCAGCCAGTTCCCATGCAAATGAATAGCTCAAACTCTGAAGCATGAGATTTTGAGTTCCTCAAGACAGATGCACTCTTGTCTTTTAGAAGCCCAAACTGAATTTTGCTCTGAAGAGATTTGCTGTTTGTTTAAAAGACTTCTAAGGACCACCATTGAATAATCTTCTCTGTCTTGAATACTGTCTTACTCTCTATGGTCTTATTTCAGCAATGACTCTTACAGCAATATTTGTTCAGGATAACCACATCAGGATTTGGCTGTCCTATTTAATAGCATTATTTGTGCACTTTGTCCCAAGACCTGTAGAGACAAGATCTTGCCCAGATTTTTTGCAGACAGGAAGAGGTTGTGTCCTACTGAGCATTTACTCACATGCAAGCTCCTAGTGAAACTTTTTGGATTACTCAAGGGGGTTTGAAACAGCTTGTATGAGAGAGCTTCATACTCTGAATGCAAATATGAGGCATGCAATGATCCTGTTTCTTCTAGTATGTAGGTGGCATGATGGAGTTTCAGCTTCTGCTGGAGGTCTGTTGGGATTTTGCTGATGATCTCTGAATTTTGACTGTTACTGGCCTTGGCATGCAGGCACACATGTCCTCTCCCTGAGAGAGATATTTTGGATGCTTACACACTGCTTGGCTTGTGGAAGGAGTCATTAAAATTTGGCCTGTGGAAAGCACAGCCCATAGCGACAATGATAAGCTGTCTGCCTGCTCCAGCCAACTCGCACAGGCCAGCGGGAAGGAACAGAGAGAAGAGATGGTGTGCTCCCTGTGTGGCATCTGGAGGGGCTGTTGCTGTAGTGACAGTGTCCTCTGAGTCTAACTGGGCAGTGAAGTGGTGGCATTCCAACTCTGGTTCTTTTGTGCTAACATTCTATTTAGGTCCACTGATTTATCATGTTTAATTAATTTTGTAACATCAAATCCACTGAGGTTGATTAAGACCCTTAGGGCTTGTCTTGGGTTCCCCTCTGCTTCTTTTTAGTAAAATAAGCATAGGATAACACTTTGAAAGTCTTAAAAAGAGCAGAAATGGTCACAGTGTAAAAAAAAGAACATGCAGCAAAAAGGACAAGGGGAACAAAAGGAAACAGATGGAAATTATACGTGCAAAAATGGTCACAAAAGCATAAATGCTAATAAGTAAGAGAAGTGGAATGCTGAAAAATTGAGAAGTGGATAATAAGGCAGTTCTGATAATGCTCTGCATTATTTGCTCTAAGATTTTACTTCATTTGCTGTTCAGTCTTCAGTGATGACACTTTTTTTTTTCCCCCTCTAGCCAGCAGTTTAGGCAGTGCATGTTTTCCTTGGGTTTTTATTTATTGATGCTGCACTGATGACTTCTGAATGCAGAGATAATACCCTTTCTACTGTTATTGGTATTGACCATGTTACTTCGAAGTCTATTGTACATGCTACACACGTAGTCTCCTAAATCATTATTTAGTTATTTTCTCTCTGCTACATTATTTCAGCTTCCATTGAGCTGCATTAGCTAAAAATAGTCCCGAGTCAAACTCTGGGGTTGCATGCGAGCAGAGCTTGCCTGCCTGGGACAGTGAGGAAGCTAGCAGCAACCTTTGTAAACATATTCTGAATCCTCCCTGGACCTACCTGTGTCGACAGTCATGGGCTTTGTCAGCAGCCTTTAAGCTCCTGCTCGATCAGAGCAGAGTGCAAATAAAGATCCCTCTTTATGACACCCCTTTCCTTGGCAGAATCAGTGTTAAATCCAGCTCTGCATTTGAATTGCCTGATACAGGGCTTGGACTTGAGACTGGTGTTGATGGATCTTGAGTGGCAAAGCTCTGCTGCTTTCCCTCCTCTGATGGTAGGATACTCCAGTTAGGCATCAGAAGGTATGCTGGAGAGCCATGTTCAGACCTGCTGGAGCAGCCCAGCAGTGATTCCAACCCTTCTTACACTACTATTGGGCTGAGAAATCATGGCAGCTGCATCTAGCCAGTCCTCTCTGGAAAAAACGTGCTCCTACTTTCACAAGAGATTTGGATACTTTCCTTGTCACAATCTTCTGCTGATGTCCATGTCTGTACTTTCCAAACTCCACTGACTCTTCTCAGATTGGATCAGCTGGAGGTTGGAACTAGATGATCTTTAAGGTCCCTTCCAACCCTAACCATTCTATGATTTTATGAATAGACTGTTAGATCTATGTTAATTAAAAGCTAATCTGAAAAAAAAAAAAAAAGGAAGGAGCAGGGAAACAATGACAGAGGAACCCCAATAACCCAATCAGAGCAAATAGGACACCGTGGCCTAGCTCCTCACTGAGCTGTCACAGGGCAGCCATGAGCTCCAGTGTCTGGGTGTGACAACCATCAACCAGGTGGGTCAATAGGAATGGCTCCCCAGCTCACCCTACAGATGGAGGAGGTCACTACCAGCAGGCTGTGGGTCTCATTATGGGATGCAGGAACAGAGCACTTTTGGATTGTGCAAGACTTTTATGGGAGGTTTAGTGGAAAAAACAATGGTAAGGGAAGGGAGGGATCAATGGTTTGGAGGAGGAACAAGTGTAGTAGAATAGAGGGATAAGGTGATGAAAGGGGTTGATTGTGTGTTAACAGGCTGCTGGTCAGTACAGTTATCTGGCCATGCCCCATGCCTGGCCCATACAGTCTGTCAATCTGTCTTCTCAACCTTTAACCTTTAAGGGGCACACATATTCTGTGTGCATGTGCATGTCTATGTGCGAGGGGAGACCATGGGTCCCAAGTGTCTGGTGGAGCAGCTGAGGAGACCGGAGGGGTCTGACTACCAGCTACAGGTCAGAGGGCCTTGAGGGCAGGGGCACCTGGAGAGACTGTACTGCATACATATTTTGTGGGTGTGTATCTCGGCATGTATGTTCACTGGTCAGGCCAGGCTTACTGGTGAGTGGGAGACGGGGCCATAAGCCTGGGTCACATACTGGAGAGGTTAGAGGCTTGTGTGGCTTGGCTACTGAAGGAAGCAGAGAGTACGAGCTGGACTGGAGAGAGACCTGTTTGTTCATGTGGGTGGGTGATCCAGGGGCCAGCTACTGGAGGGACACATAATGTATCTATGCATGTATTTTGTGCTAAATTGCTTTCATCCTGGTCAGCCAGAGAGGGGAGCAGGATCAGGACATTGGTGCCACTTGTGTTTGCCCAAGTGCTGTGTTTTCAGTCTGTGCTGATCTGTGTGGCTGGCTATGGATATATGTATATATGCGTTGTGTGTATGTGTGCCCTTATGCCTCGCAACTGGATGTGGGGATGTGGTTCTGCAGCAGCTTTGCCTCTGTCAGGCTACCAGATTCAGCAATTTCCAATGTAAACCAGAGCCATATATTTTCAAATAGCATTCCATACATTTTTAAACAACATTATGGCTTTTGTGTAGGAAGATGTTTTCTTGGTGATCTTGATGAAGCTTTAACTTTAATACCTTTAAAAATTAATAAGTTAGATGTCTTGCACTCTCATTTGGTCAGTTGCAATAAAACTAGGTCACAGAATTATTTTCTGCCTAAATAAATCAGTATAACCATGTGTGCTATGTAAATAGAGCTATATCCTTCTCCTTGAAAACTGCAAACAATTGCTTCTTTTACTAGTGTGGTTGTGGTATTTTTATTTTTGCAGAAATCTCCAGAGAAGGGATTCTGCTCTTTGGCAGTACATGAGGTGACATATGTTCCCATAACATGGGGGCAGTTCCTTCTCTGGGCATCCTTTCCCTCCGTATCCTCATGCAGGATGTGCTAAGCCCTGAATCCATAAACTATGATCATAGTGAGAAACACTAAACTTTCATATCTCCTTCTGAGAGTTGCAGGCAGATGTATTACTGCATGATGAGTTAATTGATTTTTCACTGTACATTTGCTGATCAGTATCAGAGTTCCAGGCAACCACAATAGTACCAGAGTTAAAAAGAATGAGAATTAAGTGTGAAAATACTGCTCAATAATTACTGGGCTGATGTGATACCTGAAAGCGAAGGATTGTGGGGGTGCAAAGAGAAGAGACTGTGTGTGTTGAGGGAAAGGCTTTTCTCATGCAAAGTGCCAGAGCAGACAACACTGTCTCTACAGAGACATTGAGCATCCATTCAGGTGGTGGTGCACTGAAGGAAATGTAATGATAAAGAGCAGAGGTGAGCCCAGAGTGTTAGATTCAAGATAGAAAGGTTGTTACAATTTTTTGAGAAACAGACTGAACTAGTAAAGCTTCTGAAAGGGATCTACAGTATTGACTGCTCTTCCCATCCCTAAAATGTCTGACACAGTTCCTTCTATTCTCATTAAAAACTGGTATTACCTGTTAGTCTGTTTGTGAAAGCAGTACCAAGAAGATATTGGTGTCTGGATTCTCATTAATGCTAGGCACAATTTGGATGATTTAGTGTGAGGCATAATGGGGTATCTCAGAGAAGTGAGGAGCTAAGAGGTAAAGCAAGAGTTGGAAAACGTGTGATTGTTTGCCTTTGCACTTGTTTGCTCCAGGGTAATTCTCCTCTGTATCCATGGTGTTCTTTTGCAGTTGAAGCACATGCAGTTACATTGGCTTATTTTGCACTATGGAGAGAAAAATAAATCCACCTTTCTTAAAAAATAGGACTGTTGGCCTTCATGTTAATAGCTCTGAAAGTGGCAATCTTCAGTTCATATTTTTGCCGGATTATAAACTAGCAAGTCAGAAGTCTGTCATTTTATGTTAACCTTCCAAACTCGAAAGTTTTCCTTGTAAATTGCTGGAAGTTTTCTCCCATGGTTTATTTCTTCTTTCTACTTCCCTCACGCCCTGGTTTGTAATCCATTTTTGCTTATTTCTTATTTCCTTTTTCTTACAAACCTGTTTCTTACTTTTTTTTTTTTTCTGCTCTAAGTAGGCCTTTTTAAAATTTTAATTTGATTTGTTTTATTTTTGATTTTGTTTTTTTTTTTTGTACTTCAGTATACTCCATCTTGCTTAACACCATCTTGCAACAGAGTTCAGCAGCTTAACTGTGTTGTAAGATGGACCATGTTATTCTTGTTTCAAACCTGTCATCTGAGTCCCGCAAATTCTTGCACTGGAAAAGGCTGAACAGTTGATCTCAGTCCACTGTCTCCAGGGCATTTATGGTTTTATAAACCTTTGTCACACCTTCCCTATCATCTCTTTCCCAGGCTGAAGAATTGGAAATTATTTCTTTCCTTATTTAGAAGCTGTTCTATACCTTTGATCTTCCTTATTGCCTTTCTCTGATCTGAAAGGAGTGTTCCCATACACAATATGAAAGCACACTCTGTAAGACAAAAAATCCGTTAATACTTCATAGCATGCTTGTTTAGTAAGGAAGTAGGTCATTGTAAATCTGTGACCCTGAATAAAGAGAAAGAAAATGATGAGCCTGATCCTCAAGGCAAAAGCACAAATTAGCTGAAATGTTACTAGTGAAAGAAATGAAAAATCTGTGACCTGACCCATGTAATTCTGAGGTGAAGTTTTAGAATATTTCGCTTAACAAAATGCACATGATTCTGTGGTTTGCGAAGGAGGCTTAAAAGAATTGTTATCCATTTATTGGAGCAAAGTAAGAGAAATAAATATGTTAGCTTTTCATGTCAGAAGTTAGTGTTGAAGTCTACTTGTACTAAAAAATAATTCTAAAAGATAAAAGAATGACTGTGATTATACTACATCATGTTGAGACCTGAGTGGTTATAATTCTTTCTGCAAGCTGTTACTTATTGCTTTATTATTATTATGATTTAATTATTGTTATTTTTCATTATTTTTATTTGAACAATACAAATTTAAGGATTGGGAAGCTGAATCTGAAAAAAAAAATTATACTTCTATACCCATATTACTTGGGATGTGGAAAATGAAAATCCATACTTAGGAGCAGGCTAGACTAGGAGGAATAATTTGATATTCCTATTTTTTCAAAGATAACTGTATTCCTCTTTAAAAGAAACATATCCACCAAAAAGACATATAAATGGGCATGAATTGAAAAAAAAAAAGAAAAATTACATTGTATCTGAATGAGAATGCAATTACTGTCTCATTAACTGGATGCCAAAAGAAGGCAATGATAATTGTGTAGCTGCTGCTAAGAGAATTTTCAGAATGCATTATGGATGTGGTGCCTTGTCCTGACAAATTCAGTTCACAAAAAAGCAATAAGCGGTGTCTCAAAGGGATGTTATGTTTCAGATATTAGAGTCTTCCCCTAACAAACGTCTAAGACAAATCAAAGTAGAACTGCAAGATTTATGTCTTGAACCTCATTCATATTTCCTTGAACTCAGAGCTGCTTGTATTATGGATATCAGATAGTTTACAGTATTTTTCAGGTAACATTCATGTTATGTTCTGTGGTATTCAACGTTTTAGCAGTGATGAAATGTTTCCCATTATATGAGGTCTTGACAGTATTAGTGTATGTATATGTGTGTATATATAATGTGCAAAATTATATATAAAAATGTAATATAGATAAATACATATATTTTTACCTCTTTCTACACATGTATTTTTATTAGCAAATCAAAGGCTCTGGACTCTACTGTTGTGTTTCAGCTGTGGTTAGCAGGTTTTTTTGGTTAGATTTGTGTGTAAGTACCTTCCATTTTAGTTTAGTGGGTCCCACTGGAATTAAGCACATCTGAATATCACAGGACCTTGTTAGAAGTCTGAACTCAAGTATAGAAGTCTTCTCACACTGTGTTTGTTCATCAGCTTCATGCACTTTGCCATGAGGAGAGCAACACACCATCAAGTTTGATTATTTGTAGCTTAAAACACAGACCACATGATGAATGCAATGTTGCCTCTGAGAGTCAGACTATCTGGAGGGGCAGGATAGGCTTAGATGAGCAAGTAGTGTACATACCTCCTACGTAGATTGAGAGTGTTGATGTTCGATTTTCTTTTACTGCCATTTACAGCATTTTATGGTGGTGGAGATAGCAGAGGAAAGGGACAGTGCTAAACCCTAGTGTACATGGAAAAAGAATGATTTCTTTTTAAAACCCTAGATATTTTTAATAGTTGGTAAGTCTCCTGCACTCTTACACTTACATAAGTAAGCTTTTGGAAGGAGAGCAGCAAATACGATTAATACTCTATTGTGGCAGCCAGCTTTGCCTGTTCTGTTGTTTTGGGTGGTTTTATTTCCCCCTTTCCTTGTAGTGTTGTAGAGAATCAAATTAAAAGATATATAATGGAAGTTAATACTCTTCAACTTTTTTAAGAAGTTTGTTGAGCTGGATAAAATAAATAAATCCCAAACTGTATTCAGTTACATAATTCTTTTAAACTTCAGTGTTTTCTAAAGATAGAGCAGTGATAACATTTCATCAGTGCCAATGTGCCATGGTACATTGCTTTGGGATTCAGAAGAGCTGACCTGTATCTCTGACTTTGCCTCTTGAAGTCCTGTTGATTTATTTGAAGTCCTTTGAAGTATTAACTTTGTGCTATATGTCTCCATTTCTTCCATTTCATTATTGGTTAAATACTGATTTTAATATTTACTTTCATACAGTTTGACCTCAAACATGCTATATGGTGTTTGTAACATGCTATAGTATTTTATTTTGAGGAAGATTATTGCAAAGGGAAAGCTCAGATCTGGAGTGGAAAATAACACCTTGTGTTTGACCATATTTTTATCTACTCTCAACAGATCTGATGAATATCATTATTATGTACTATTTTAAGATCTTTCATATGGTACATAAAAAAAAAAATCATTCTGCTTTCTTGAAGTTTTCTAAAAATCAATATAACTTAATGAGTTTCCTTATTGTGATTTTGTTTGTTGTCTCCTTCTGCACTGTGGGGAATTGTATTACTTTTCACCTGGAACAGGAGGTGCATTGTATCATCAGAATGAGCCTGGAATTTATTATAACCCTTACTTGTCCAGGGCCAGACAGTGCCTTAGGGTCTTAACTGTGCTGATCAAGCAGACATAAAAGCTAATGTATAGATTACAAAGCCAGAAGGAGCTGTGAGGATCATCTGATGCTATAGGTTATAGTCTTGTATTGCTTAACTGAATCAGTTTTCATTTCTACTCTCAGTGGCTTGTCCATTCTGAATCTTGGCCTACCGTGGGCCCACAATAGTTCCTGTGGACCACCATCCATCTTTTTTATCCAACTTCTAGTTTAAAATACCATAAAATCTGTTTGCATAGACTAGCTCTGACCATCTTACCGTAACTTTGCAAGACCACCATAACAAATGGAGAGTAGTTCAGTAGCCCTCTTGCCACAGCTGTGAAAACAACAAGTTCCCATACAAAACACCCTAGGAAGTCTGCCCTGTGGTCACTGAGCCAGGGCTGCGTTGATTTGCAGACCAACCAGTGGTGGGTCTTAGAAAACCTGTGAGAGGCTGGGGCTTTTCTGCCACATGAGCTGCATCTCAGTGGCCTTAAATTTTGAGAGGAGAGTTGCTTTACTGACTTAAAGGCAAGGCGTGGTCTCCAGATGGTTGGGATTGCTTCATGAGATGCATACAAACTCAAGGATGGGGAACCGATTGGCAGAAGGAAACAGGATGAGATGAATCGGAATAAAACAGTCTCCTGAGTTGCTCGCTGCCAGAACGTGACTGAAGTGCAAATAGGCTGTTTCAATGTAAATGAACTGCGACCAAATTTTCAAAATTATTTGTGCGCCTAAAAGCCACTTATGAATATTTTATAAAGCACTTTGATTTCCACATGAGTTAGGTACAGATTTGCTGCTTGCCTTGCAATGAACTGTGCAGTTTTAGGAGCTGGTACTTCTAGAGTGGGCATACAACCAGCGGGTCATGGTACCGAGTTGGCTTTTTGATCTGAAGACTGACAAAAGAAGAGGCTGTTTGGGTTCTGAATAGAGACTTACATAGAAATGATTGATAACCAGGGGAAAAGAGTAAGAAATAATCTTAGGCAGCCCCCTGTGAGTGTTGCTTGGATCAATATTATGTTCCTCACTTGAAAATTCTCATAAAGGTTTCTGTCTCTCCCTCTATGCAGTAAGTGTTGATGGTGATTGCCTTTGACAACTTTGAAGAAGCACAAAAACAAAAAAAGCAAGATCTGTTTCTGTTTATCTGTCATGGAGCTTCTAAAAATCCTTTCTGTATCTACTTTGACATCACTATACCTGCGTTTTAAAATCCAGATTGATTTGTTTCTCTTAACATAGAGGAAACTTGATTCTATCTTGTGAATGGATTTTCCTGTCAGAATCAAGGCTTGGAGATGATTGCTATGAATGCTGAATTTAATTAAACATCCAACACCATGTGTCAGGTAATGTCACATGCTATTTTGAGAGTCCCCTGTTGCAGTAGTTCATCAAAAAACTAGCAACTGAGCATGGCATAGGTGACCTAAAATACATGCAGTTAGCTTGTTTCCAAAACATCTTTATTCAAATGTGATTTAAATTTCCTCAGTTATGGGAGCTTTTCCCATGATATGATAGAAGTTCCTGTAACTACCATAAATATGCTAGACGGGAGACAAATCTAGAGTATTTAATTTGTTTGTTTATTTTTAACAGCAGTAACAGGTATGTCTCGTCTAAAGTGCAGCACATGAAACTTAGTGATTTGCCCCCTACTCTCCTTTATCTCTCCCCCACCCCCTTGCGTTTGCTGTATTACATGCTTTTTTGTGCAGCCTGTAGTTTCTTCCTTGCCTGGGGAGGGGTCTGGGCAGACTGCTGAGGGGAAGCTGCTGTGCTGTTAGAGCAGAGGAGGGGGCACTGTCCTTGTTCAGCACCACCTTCTCCAAAACAATTCTATGTATTTAGTCACCCTAACCTTTGTATTCCCTTTGTACTTTAGTCCTTGATTATCTATCTGATACTAGTCTCTAGTTGTAGGAGACTAATCTTTTCCTTCATCCATAATAGAAATTTTCAATGGACTTCCAACTACACTGCTATAGTTTGTTTATTTTTTTATGTATTTTTAAGCATATGAAATTATAATGTGTTGAGTTGTGAGGTAGATTATTATTATTTTTTAAATTTTTGTTTGAATTGACTACTGGTGGTTGTTTGGACTTATCCATTGAGAATTTTCAGAGACTATAAGCTATAAGCATATTGCTTGTGATGAGCTCTGTATTGAGGATTAAATTAATGTTGAAAGACTGGTACAGGATCATTTAAATATCAGATTAATATTACCACAATATAAAATAGCAGGCAAGCATACAAAGAATTTCTGAAAGAATAGACTGCTGAATAAAAGTTCATTAAACCCAGCTAGATTTTTCTTGAGATGCTTTTAGAATCAATTTTAATTTGCTTTTAATGCATAGTCATTAAATATATTAATGAACTGTTCTAACTCAGTTTTTATTTCTTACTAGTTTAATTTCTGCTAAGCTCTCTGTTTGATTATTCTTTGATTATTGTGGCATTTTTTTAAAAAAAATCTTATTTTAAGCTCCATTCATTTAATCATTTCTTGAACATCTATAGAATTGTTCACTAGCAAGAGAAGTTGAAAAAATGCTACTAAAACTCAGAATATTTTAAAAACATGGGGAAACTTTCTATGTCTTTTTCAGATAGGTTTGGCTATCGATTTTTAAAATCTGAGTAGACCAACATTTGGCTCCTTCTTTTCTGATATTTAGTAGGTGTGTACCTATCACAGCCACTGGATAGTGTCATTTCCCTGTCTACAATCTGCAGCTAAAACTGCTCTTGGAACCCAGGTAGTATAGTAGCTCCCTTTAAAATATACCTAACATCCCTTATTTTTGCTCACTGAATGCCTGGATTACCTGTAAAGAAAGCATAACATAAAGTTACTTCATTTAGTAGCAGTACAGCTTTGATACTGTGTGTAAACAAAGATAATTTTACTCCAAGCTTACTTTCCAATGTCTTAGAGTTATTTTTGTAGGTAACACAAAGTTGAAGTGACTTGCTTGGGAAAAGTGACTGCATGGTGTCTACATATACTTGAAATGCAGTTTTGCTACCTCACTTCTACATCCATTTAGATGACAACAATTAGTATTTTTTACCTCTAAAAAAAATTCTGGAGATAAACACTTTAAAGATTATGAGCTTTCAGGTATTACAGTGAAAACAAGACAAAAGGAATTTTGTAGTCTTTTGTAGCATTTTGCATTACTCTATAATATAAAGATCATTTTGAGCTTTAAATACAGGAAAATCCAAGGAAAAAACATTCAACTTTGTAGCGTTTGAGTCTGGTACATTCTTAACATACTTGGCAGAACCACTGCAAGTATTCTGTCAGATTGCTACTCTTCCTGGGTAAGAGGAGTAAAAGTACAGAAGCTAGTTTTGAATTTCTCTTGTTGCTTGGCACAGTTTTGCTGTCCAGCAATGAGAGATCAGTGTGTGGCCCAAACCTGAGAGTGCCATTTGCCCAGCTGTGCTTCTGTAGAAATTGGCTCATTGGATCTGTACATTTTCATTAACCTGGCATGGTGTATTATTATATCCTTATTGTTACTGCACTTACATGGGCGTGTGAGGCTGTATCTATAGTTCTTTGGTCTAAGGTGCTGCAGGGTGCCATCAACATATAAGTGGTTGGGTGGCATACCCTGTGTGCTTGCTGTGGAACAGCTTGCTCCAGCTGAAGAGCAACCTGGTTGCCAACCACACTGTTTGAAAGAAGATATGGATCAGGAAAAACAGCCTTGCTAAGCCTGAGCAAAGCTCTGTCTAACTGTCCTGTCACCAGCACAGCAGTGGAATGGCTAGGGAAAAATAAATATAAAACAACAAAGTAAAAATATTTTAATTGTTTCCAAGCCTACTCCCCCAGCTCCCAGCAGTTCCTAGGTGAGAGGTAGTGTCTTTGTATTTAATAAAAGTTGATCAATTATTCTTTGGTGTTTCCAATTTTGATGTTTTTGATGTTTATTCTTTTATGTTTTCCAGCTGACTTGTTAATATAAACTTCAGCTTCCTCAGCATCATATGCCAAGGAACTGCACAGTTCATCTGTCCTATATGCCCATTTCATTGATGTCCTCTAGATCTTTTACTGTGAAACCAGTGCACAGTCAGTCCCTGTGCACTCTCTTCTCTGTCCATCCAGGTGTGTGTCAATCACAATGGTCCCACAATATTGTCCTTTTTCCAAGCTGAAAGTTTTCCTCATGGCTCTTCTCTGCACACTTTTTTTTTTTTTTTTTTTTTTTTTTCTTGTTTCACTCCCTTTGAGAGAGGTAGACTGCCATTGTGTGTAATACTTGAGGTATGGTCATGCTAGGCTTTTATACAGTTGCATATTTGGTTGACTGCTATCAGCTACATAAAGCACTTCCAAACCTGGGTAGTTGCCAGAGTGGTAGTAGTGGGATTCAGGCTAAAATATACTCATGGTCCTGGAGTTCTTCTGTAAGAGTGTGTTTTGTATGCCTCAAACTACATTACCTTAAAATGAAAGTGGCTGACCATAGCATAGAGCTATAGCTGTGTCCCAGAGAGGGTAACAGCATCCTAGCATGTTCTCTGCGACATCCCAAAGGACGTCTGAGAGGAGAATTAAGGGGAGGAGAATGATAATGGGATTGAGAGTTACCTGCCCTGGGGCATGTGATATAATTTGGGAAGAGCTGCTAGGACACTTAATGCTGTAGTGTGCTGGCAGTGATAAATGACCACTGCTTTACTGCTGAGCTTTGTGTCCTTGGTTGAAGAACTATGCTAAGGCTTTTAACTTTGGATTTTGATCTTGCAGTTTTGTGGTTAGCTATTTACCATACAGATCCACCTTTAAAGGATGTGTAGTACGATTCATAACACACCAGTGTCGCTCATCTATCAGTTGTGCTCATTAGTTGCAGGCTGTGCAAATGATTTGTAGTTTCTGTCTTTTAGTATACAGTACCACAGATTGTTACTAAAATTATGTTATGTTCAAGCTTTTACCAAACTAATAAAATGATGCTTTTTAAGCAGGATGCGTTTTGCTTAAGATTAAACAACCATTATTCCTAAATGAGGAGACTTTATATGTGACTTGCTTCTTAGGATTTTAGGGTTTCTTCACAGCAGTATTAACTGTTCGATCATTAAAAATTAGGTTGGGATTTTTTTAAATTATTTTTAGAATTTTGTGTTTTCCAATTTTAAAGTTTGTGTTCCCAAACTATATGTAGCATTTATAAAGTCTGAATGTATTTATATGTATAGTACTATTATCTCTATTGTTTGCAAACATAGTGTAAGTTACTGCAGTTACATGGAAACTAGTGAAATATTTGATGACTATAGTAGTCATTTAATGTTGCTTTTTTAAAAAAAATACATTGTTTCAAGATATTTTGTAATTTGGCCTTCCTAGGACAGTAAGTCTGAAGGTAGAAAAACCAACTTTCCTAGTAGCACTGATGTTAGTCAGAACTCCAGCTCACTGAGGTTCCCAATCTTACATCATCTGCGCAGTTTAGAAGATGAGCTTATACGTAGCGGTACTTCATGTTACAGTGTATAAACTTTTGGATTTTTACCAACATATGGGTATGTAATGGAAACTATATTTTTCTTATGTATGCTGAAGCTAATATTTGTGCTTATATTTTAGTACAGTTAAATAATTTATTGTACAAGTTGATGCACAATTATAACTTGTTGCTCATCAAAGCATATATGAAAACAATGATTGAAGCCCAAGTTTGGGGACATTGGTGAGTTGTAGGAATGATATAGAGTCCACTCTTAAGCATTAATCCATGTGAAATGCTCCTGGTTTATAATTACAGGAACTGGAAATTATTTTGTTGGAAGCTATTAATGCTTCAATGCACTTTTATTCAGTAAACAAAAGGTACTTAAATGGAGCATGGATGAAATATGGTGTGTTAACTGGCCAAAATGTTCCT